>NW_027331923.1:6325214-6548225 GCF_048418815.1 Hemitrygon akajei
TCTCCAGACCCTGCCTGGGGACTTGTGCCACTCCTCAGGGTTATATATGGAACCTCTCAGACAGGGACAGGGAGTCGATTCCCCTTTCCAGACCCTGCCCAGGGATGTGCCACTCCTCAGTGTTATATATGGAACCTCTCAGACAGGGACAGGGAGTGGGTTCCCCTCTCCAGACCCTGCCCGGGGATGTGCCACTCCTCAGGGTTACATATGGAACCTCTCGGACAGGGACAGGGAGTGGATTCCCCTTTCCATACCCTGCCTGGGGACGTGCCACTCCTCGGGGTTATATATGGAACCTCTCAGGCAGGGACAGGGAGAGGGTTCCTCTTTTAAGACCCTGCCCGGGAACTCGCTCCACCAGGGTCAGGAACAGTTACTACCCCTCAGCCATCGGGCTGTGGAACAACACAGGATAACTGCACTCACTTGCTGTCCATAGAGATGCTCCCACAACAAATCATCGTACTGGGACTATCTCAAAATGAGTGAAATAAGAGGTGGTTTGACAGAGACAGATCGCATTCCTGTCTCAGAATTAGAGAAATGCAATCTCACAGGATATTTACAGTGGAAGGGCTGGAATGATGTTTCCCATAAGGTGTGGAACCAGTGCTCACAGACTCAAAATCCGAGGACAACTCAGCAGGACTGAGATAAGGAGAAATTTCCTCACCCAGAGTGCAGTGAATCATTGCAATTATCTCCACAAGGTTTCTAAATTGAGTGGACATATCCTGGGGCTCAGCGGTGATGGAAAGTTGCAGGAAAGTGGTGCTGAGGTCAAAAGTCAAGCATGTTCTGAGTGAAGGGCAGAAGAGGTGCAAGGGGCCGAATGGCCACGCCTTCTCTATTTCTGATTTTCTGAAACACGAGTTTACCTTTGCGCCTCACTGTTTCTTGTCCTGTCAGATTGAACAGGGGAGCGCTGAGAGCACCGGACATCTATCGGCAGCCGCTGCGGTTATTTCATGTTCTCGTTGTTTATTTGCATTGGCGAAGTTTGTTGTCTTCTGCACTCTGGTTGATCTTTCAGTGATCCAGATATAGTTACCGTTCTGTAGCTTTGCTCTGTATGTTTGTAGGAGTTGTATGTGGCGACTTATATGTACTCTGATAATAAAATTTACTTTGAACTTTGAGCCTCGGGGAACTTGCTTTGTTTCTGAGATCAAACTGTGACTGACAGCTCCAGCTCCCAGTAGCAGCCCGTCATCAGACACACTCACAGCCAATCAGAGAACAGCACTGGGAGAATCTTGCCTCCATTGGCTGAGGAGTGTCAGTGGGCGGGACGCTGGGCGGACCGAAGTTTGGAATCGGGAACGAGTGGACCCGGTGAGAGACCCGAGATTGGGAGCAGCTCCCCGGGTAAAGGCTGCAACAGCGGCCGGAGTTTTGAATCCTTCCGATGGCGGAGGTGAAGATTCGGGCGGAGATTCCGTGTGATGTTTCAGCCACACAGGGGGAGCCCGGTCTTTCCCCGCCGTGGATCGGGGCCTATTGTCCGGAGTTTCCTCCCAGACCTGTCTCCTGCTGCTGGGATACGGGAGCTGGCCCGCAGCGGCTGCCGATGGATCTCCGGAGCTGTGAGCGCTCCCCTGTGCAAAAGGACAGGCTGAAGGCCCAGGGAGAACCAGGCACAAAGGTAAACTCGTACTTTAGAAACAAATAAACAGACGCCCCTTGCGTCTGTTCCGCCTTTCACACAGAAATGCCTGATCTTTGACCTCAGCGCCACTTCCGCGCAACGTTCCCAGTATCGCAGAGCCCCAAAATTTGTCCTTCCAATTTAGAAATCTTGTAGAGAAAATTCCAAAGATTCACTGCCTTCTGGATGAGGATATTTCTTCTCATCTCAGTCGTGCTGAGGTGAACTCGGATTCTGTGACCCCAGTTCCTCACCACAGCGAAAGGAGACATCATTCCTGCCTCTACCCTGTCAATACCCTGTGAGACTGTGTCTGTCTCAGTCAGACGGCCTTTTATTTCTCTAATTTTGAGACAGGCCTGGTCAGTATAATCTCTCCGAGGACACTACCTCACCTCCTAAATCAATATGGGAAATCTCTTCATTCCCTTCATTCCACAGGCTGACTCCGGGAGGGAGACCAGACCTGTGCACAGTGTTCCATGTACGCTCTCACCAGGACCCCATATACCTTCAGAGGAGATCATTATTCTTGTATTCAAACCTTCCTTCCCATTCAATGCTCTTCATTTAATATCGAACTCAAACAGTGAGCAGACACAACACAGCCTCAGCCATGAATTTAAAGGGCAGGTGTTGCAACAGTTTGAGCTTCATACCGGGGGCCACAGAGCAAGCAGGGTGTCACAAAGGGAGGAATGTGGGAGTGTTGTATGTCTGAGCCCAGCTGTGTGTGTTTGTGTATCAGAATCAGGTTTAATATCACCGGCATATGTGGTGAAATTTGTTCCTTTGTGTCTGCAGTACATTGCAATATTTAGTAATAAAAACTACTGATTACAAATAGAATGTGTAAAATTATATTTAAAATGTAGTGCAAAACGAGAGGGAAAATACTGAGGGGGTGTTCATGGGTTCTTTGTCCATTCGGAAATCTGACAGTGGGGAAGAAGCTGTTCCTGAACCAGTGAGTCTGTCTCCAGGCCCCTGTACATCCTCCTTGATGGTAGCAATGAGAAGAGGTCATGTCCTGGGTGATGGGGGTCCTTAATGATGGATGCCACCTTTTGTGGCATCATCTTTTGAATGTGTCCTGGATGCTGTGGAGTCCAGTGCCCATGAAGGAGCTGGCTGAGTTTACAACTTTCTGCAGCATTTTCCGATCCTGTGCAGTGGCCTCTCCACACCAGGCAGTGATGCAACCAGTTAGAATGCTCTCCACAGTACATCTGTAGAAATTTGCAAGTGTCTTTAGTGACAGACCGATTCCCCTCAATCTCCGAATGAAATATAGCCGATGTTGTGCCTTCATTGTAACCGCATCAATATGTTGGGCCCAGGATAGTTCCTCAGAGATGTTGACAGGCAGGAAATGGAAACTGCTCACCCTTTTCACTTCTGATCCCACGATGAGGACTGGTGTGTGTTCCCTCGACTTTCCCTTCCTGAATCCACAATCAATTCCTTTGTCTTCATGATGTTGAGTGCAAGGTTGTTGTTGTGACACCATTCAACTTGCTGATCTATCTCACTCCTGTACTCCTCCTCGTCACCATCTGAAATTCCACCAACAATAGTTGTGTCATCAGCAAGTTTATAGATGAGCCTAGGCACACAGACGTGGTGTAGAGAGAGTAGAGCAGTGGGCTGAACATGCATCGTTGAGGTGTGCCGGTGTTGATTGTCAGCAAGGAGGAGATGTTATTTCTGATCCACACAGACTGTGGTCTCCTGGTGAGGATCCAGTTGCAGAAGGAGGTACAGAGGCCCAGGTTTTGGAGCTTGTTGATTACAATTGAGGGTCTGATTGTGTTGAATGCTGAGCTGTAATCAGCAGCCTGACTTGTGTATTGCTGTTGTCCGGGTGATCTAATGCTGAGTGGGGAGTCAGTGAGATTGCATTTGCTGTAGACAGATTGTGGCGATCGGCAAATTGCAGTGGGTCCAGGTCAATGCACAGACAGGAGTTGATTCTAGTCATGACCAACCCCCTCAAAGCACTTCATCACAGCTGTGAGTGTGTGTGCGTGCACGCTTGAAACAGTGATCCCAGTTTGATTCAGGAATCTTTCCGGTAGCTGGGGTTTCTCGAAAGAGGGGTCATTGTGATAGGACGACCGTTCTGATCGGAGCCAAATCATTTAGCCAGTCGATGCTGAATCTTTAGAAATTACAAAGCACATGTGTGTTTGAGAGAGTAATTTAAATGTAGAATTCAAAATTTACAAAGTAAGTTTATTATCGAAGTTTACGCATGTCACCATGTTCAATCCTGAGATTGGTTTTTTTTTTGGACGAACTCAGTAAATCCAAGAATCATGATTGAATCAATAAAAGCCCGAACCCAACATCGTAGACAAAATACAATGTGCAAAAGACAACAAACTGTGCAAATACAAAAGAAAAATAAATAAATAAATAATTACCATGAACAGGAGATGAAGCATCCGTGAATGTGTCCATGGGTTATAGGAACAGCTCAGTGATGGGGCAATTGAATTTGAGTAAGATTATCCCCTCTGTTTGAAGAACTTGATGTTTGAAGGGTGATAACAGTTCCTGAACCTGGTGGTGTGGGTCCTGAGACTCCTGCTCTTTCTTCCTGATGGCATCAGTGAGAAGAGATCATGTGCCACTTGGTGGGCTCCTTGATGATAGATGTAGCTTTCCTATGACAGCGCACCAGAGAAATGTGCGCAGTGGTGGGGTGGGATTTACCCGTGATGTACTGGGCAATATCCACTACTTTCTGTAGGATTTTCCTTTCAAGGGCTTTGGTGTTTCCATACCAGGCCATGATGTAACCACTGAACATATTCTCCACACACATCTGTAGAAGTTTGTCGAGGTTTTAGATGTCATGCTGAATCTTTGCAGGCTTTTAAGGAAATAGAGATGTTGCTGTGCTTTCTTCGTAATTGCACTTCCATGCTAGGCTCAAGACAGATCCTGGAAAGTGATGACATTGAGGAATTTAAGGTTGCTGACCCTCTCCGCCTTTGATCTCTGATGAGGACTGGCTCACTGATCTCCTGTTTCCTCCTCCTGAAGTCAATAATCAGCTCCTGGCTCTTGCTGACGTTAAATGAGAGGTTGCCATAAGACCATACGATATAGGAGCAGAATTAGGCCATTTGGCCCATCGAGTCTGCTCCGCCATTTCATTTTAGCTGATCAAATTTCCCTCTTGGCCCCAATCTCCTGCATTCTCCTGGTAGCCCATCATGCCCTGAACAATCAAGAAACTATCAACCCCTGCCTTAAATGTACATGAAGATTTGGCCTCCACAGCTGCCAATGATTCACTGTCCATAGAGTCCATAGATTCATTACTCTCTGGTGAAAGAAATTCCTCCTCATCTCCATTCTAAAGATACCGCTCTATTCTGAGGCTGTGTCCTTTGGTCTTAGACTCTCCCAAAAGAGGAAACATCCTCTCCATATCCACTCTATTAATCCTTTCACCATTTGATATATTTCAATTAGATCTCCTCTCATTCTTTTGAATTCCACTCAATACAGGCCCAGAGCCATCAAATACTTTTCATATGACAACACATTCATTTTGGGAATCATTGATGTGAATGTCTTTTGGACACTCTCCAGTTTCAGCACATCTTTTCTAAGATAAGGAGTCCAAAACTGCTGACAGTACTCCCAGTGAGGCCTCACCAGTGCTTTCAAAATTTTCAACAATACATCCCTGCGTTTATATTCTGTTCCTCTTGAAATGAATGCTGACATTACATTTGCCTTCTTCACCACAGACTCAATCTGCAAATTGACCTTTAGGGACTATTTAGAAAATAGTCAGCCCTGTCATTTCTTCGACCAAAGTGCATGCTGATACCCTTTGCTGACACTGTATTCCATCTCCCACTTCTTTGTCAATTCTCCTCATCTGTTGAAGACCTTCCATAGCCTCTCTATTTCCTTAAAATGACCTGACCCTCAACCATCTTCAAATTGTCTGAAAAAATTGCAGCAAGGTAATCAATTTCATCCTACACATCACTGACATTTAACAAAGAGTATCAGTCCCAACACAGACGACTGTGGAACCCACTCGTCAAGAGGCTCCCATTATACCCACTCTTTGCTTCCTGTCAATCAGCCACGGCTTTGTCCATGCTGGAATATTTCCTGTAATACCATGGGCTCGTGGGTTGTTAAAGCAGCTTCATGTGTGGCATCATGTCAGAAGCCGTCTGAAAATCAATCGATTCTACTTTGTCTGTCCTGCTTGTTATTTCTTAAAATAATTTCAACAGGTTTGTCAGGCAAGACTTTCCCTTCAGGAAACCATGCTGACTATGGCCTATTTTATCTTGTGACACGGTACTCTCAGACCTTATCATTAATAATCGACTCCAGCATCTTCCCAATCACTGAGGAGAGACTAACTGGCCTATAGTTTCCTTTCTTCTGCCTCTCTCCCTTCTTGAAGAGTGGAGTGACATTGGCAATTTTCCATTCTTGCTGAACCATTCCAGAACCCTGTGATTGTTGAATGTTCATTACTAATGGGTCCATAATCTTTTTAGCCACCTCTTTCAGAACGCTGGGGTGTACACCATCTGGGTCACGTGACTTATCTAACTTGGCCTTTCAGTTTCCCAAGAACCTTCACTCTGGTTCTGGTAACTTTGCACACTTCTGACTCCTGACACCTGGAAGTTCCACCATTATGCTGGTGTCTTCCTCAGTGAAGACAGACACAACATACTTATTCAGTTTGTCTGCCATTTCCTTGTCTCCCGTCACTGCCTCTCCAGCATCGTTTTCCAGCCACCCGAGAATTTATATTAGATAAAAAGTGGGGCACGTGTGCTTTAATAGGGCAAGAATGTTGCACCAACACACCAGACAAATCTGAAAATGTAACTCACCTGATGGATTATATTTGAGAGACAGCAGATAGAATGAGAGAAGTGGGAGAGCAGTTCCACAATGATAACCCCTTAGGAAGCTGGTGGACATTTGGGACTCTGGGAGGATAGTGGGATACTGGTTTACATTATACAGTTCCACAATGATAACTCCTCAGGAAGCCGGTGGCCATTTGGGACTGTGGGAGGATGGTGGGACACTGGTTTACATTGTACAGTTCCACAATGATAACCCCTCAGGAAGCCGGTGGCCATTTGGGACTCTGGGAGGATGGTGGGATACTGGTTTAGATAGATAGATACTTTATTCATCCCCATGGGGAAATTCAACTTTTTTTTCCAATGTCCCATAACTTGTTGTAGCAAAACTAATTACACACAATACTTAACTCAGTAAAAAAAAAATATGATATGCATCTAAATCACCGTCTCAAAAAGCATTAATAGCTATTAAAAAGTTCTTAAGTCCTGGCGGTAGAATTGTAAAGCCTAATGGCATTGGGGAGTATTGACCTCTTCATCCTGTCTGAGGAGCATTGCATCGATAGTAACCTGTCGCTGAAACAGCTTCTCTGTCTCTGGATGTACAGATTGTACAGTTCCACAATGATAACCCCTCAGGAAGCCGGTGGCCATTTGGGACTCTGGGAGGATGGTGGGAGACTGGTTTACATTGTACAGTTCCACAATGATAACCCCTCAGGAAGCCGGTGGCCATTTGGGACTCTGGGAGGATGGTGGGATACTGGTTTGCATCGTACAGTTCCACAATGATAACCTGTCAGGAAGCCGGTGGCCATTTGGGACTCTGGGAGGATGGTGGGATACTGGTTTGCATTGTACATTTCCACAATGATAACCCCTCAGGAAGCCGGTGGCCATTTGGGACTCTGGGAGGACGGTGGGATACTGGTTTGCATTGTACATTTCCACAATGATAACCCCTCAGGAAGCCGGTGGCCATTTGGGACTCTGGGAGGATGGTGGGACACTGTTTTGCATTGTACATTTCCACAATGATAACCCGTCACTAAGCCGGTGGCCATTTGGGACTCTGGGAGGATGGTGGGATTGTGTTTTATATTGTACACTTCCACAACGATAACCCCTCAGAAAGCCGGTGGCCATTTGGGACTCTGGGCGGATTGTGGGATACTGGTTTACATTGTACATTTCCACAATGATAACCCCTCAGGAAGCCGGTGGCCATTTGGGACTCTGGGAGGATGGTGGGATACCGGTTTACATTGTACAGTTCCACAATGATAACCCCTCAGGAAGCCGGTGGCCATTTGGGACTCTGGGAGATGGTGGGATACTGGTTTACATTGTACAGTTCCACAATGATAATCCCTCAGGAATCCGATGGCCATTTGGGACTCTGGGAGGATGGTGGGATACTGGTTTACATTGTACATTTCCAGAACGATAACTCCTCAGGAAGCCGGTGGCCATTTGGGACTCTGGGAGATGGTGGGATACTGGTTTACATTGTACAGTTCCACAATGATAATCCCTCAGGAATCCGATGGCCATTTGGGACTCTGGGAGGATGGTGGGATACTGGTTTACATTGTACATTTCCAGAACGATAACTCCTCAGGAAGCCGGTGGCCATTTGGGACTCTGGGATTTTGGTGGGATACTGTTTTGCATTACACATTTCCACAATGATAACCCCTCAGGAAGCCGGTGGCCATTTGGGACTCTGGGAGATGGTGGGATACTGGTTTACATTGTACAGTTCCACAATGATAACCCCTCAGGAAGCCAGTGGCCATTTGGGACTCTGGGAGGATGGTGGGATACTGGTTTACATTGTACATTTCCCCAATGATAACCCCTCAGGAAGCCGGTGGCCATTTGGGACTCTGGGAGGATGGTGGGATACTGGTTTACATTGTACAGTTCCAAAATGATAACCCCTCAGGAAGCCGGTGGCCATTTGGGACTCTGGGAGGATGGTGGGACACTGTTTTACATTGTACAGTTCCACAATGATAACCCGTCAGGAAGCCAGTGGCCATTTGGGACTCTGGGAGGATGGTGGGATTCTGGTTTACATTGTACATTTCCACAATGATAACCCCTCAGGAAGCCGGTGGCCATTTGGGACTCTGGGAGGATGGTGGGATACTGGTTTACATTGTACAGTTCCACAGTGATAACCCCTCAGAAAGCCGGTGACCATTTGGGACTCTGGGAGGATTGTGGGATACTGGTTTACATTGTACAGTTCCACAATGATAACCCCTCAGGAAGCCGGTGGCCATTTGTGACTCTGGGAGGATGGTGGGATACTGTTTTACATTGTACAGTTCCACAATGATAATCCCTCAGGAAGCCGGTGGCCATTTGGGACTCTGGGAGGATGGTGGGATACTGGTTTACATTGTACATTTCCACAATGATAACCCCTCAGGAAGCCGGTGGCCATTTGGGACTCTGGGAGGATGGTGGGATACTGGTTTACATTGTACATTTCCACAATGATAACCCCTCAGGAAGCCGGTGACCATTTGGGACTCTGGGAGGATGGTGGGATACTGGTTTACATTGTACATTTCCACAATGATAACCCCTCAAGAACCCGGTGGCCATTTGGAAATCTGGGAGGATGGTGGGATACTGGTTTACATTGTACAGTTCCCCTATGATAACCCGTCAGGAAGCCAGTGGCCATTTGGGACTCTGGGAGGATGGTGGGATACTGGTTTACATTGTACATTTCCACAATGATAACCCCTCAGGAAGCCGGTGGCCATTTGGGAGTCTGGGATTTTGGTCGGATACTGTTTTGCATTGCACATTTCGACAATGATAACCCCACAGGAAGCCGGTGACCATTTGGAACTCTAGGAGGATGGTGGGATACTGGTTTACATTGTAGAGTTCCACAATGATAACCCCTCAGGAAGCCAGTGGCCATTTGGGACTCTGGGAGGATGGTGGGATTCTGGTTTACATTGTACATTTCCACAATGATAACCCCTCAGGAAGCCGGTGGCCATTTGGGACTCTGGGAGGATGGTGGGATACTGGTTTACATTGTACAGTTCCACAATGATAACCCCTCAGGAAGCCAGTGGCCATTTGGGACTCTGGGATGATGGTGGGATACTGGTTTACATTGTACATTTCCACAGTGATAACCCCTCAGGAAGCCGGTGGCCATTTGGGACTCTGGGATGATGGTGGGATACTGGTTAACGTTGTACAGTTCCACAATGATAACCCCTCAGGAAGCCGGTGACCATTTGGGACTCTAGGAGGATGGTGGGATACTGGTTTACATTGTACAGTTCCACAATGATAACGCCTCAGGAAGCCAGTGGCCATTTGGGAATCTGGGAGGATGGTGGGATACTGGTTTACATTGTACATTTCCACAATGATAACCCCTCAGGAAGCCGGTGGCCATTTGGGACTCTGGGAGGATGGTGGGATACTGGTTTACAGTGTACATTTCCACAATGATAACCCCTCAGGAAGCCGGTGGCCATTTGGAAGTCTGGGATTTTGGTGGGATACTGTTTTGCATTGCATTTTTCGACAATGATAACCCCACAGGAAGCCGGTGACCATTTGGAAATCTAGGAGGATGGTGGGATACTGGTTTACATTGTACAGTTCCACAATGATAACCCCACAGGAAGCCGGTGACCATTTGGAACTCTAGGAGGATGGTGGGATACTGGTTTACATTGTACAGTTCCACAATGATAACCCCTCAGGAAGCCAGTGGCCATTTGGGACTCTGGGAGGATGGTGGGATTCTGGTTTACATTGTACATTTCCACAATGATAACCCCTCAGGAAGCCGGTGGCCATTTGGGACTCTGGGAGGATGGTGGGATACTGGTTAACATTGTACAGTTCCACAATGATAACCCCTCAGGAAGCCAGTGGCCATTTGGGACTCTGGGATGATGGTGGGATACTGGTTTACATTGTACATTTCCACAGTGATAACCCCTCAGGAAGCCGGTGGCCATTTGGAACTCTGGGATGATGGTGGGATACTGGTTTACGTTGTACAGTTCCACAATGATAACCCCTCAGGAAGCCGGTGACCATTTGGGACTCTAGGAGGATGGTGGGATACTGGTTTACATTGTACAGTTCCACAATGATAACGCCTCAGGAAGCCAGTGGCCATTTGGGAATCTGGGAGGATGGTGGGATACTGGTTTACATTGTACATTTCCACAATGATAACCCCTCAGGAAGCCGGTGGCCATTTGGGACTCTGGGATTTTGGTGGGATACTGTTTTGCATTGCACATTTCCACAATGATAACCCCTCAGGAAGCCGGTGACCATTTGGGACTCTAGGAGGATGGTGGGATACTGGTTTACATTGTACAGTTCCACAATAATAACCCCTCAGGAAGCCAGTGGCCATTTGGGAATCTGGGAGGATGGTGGGATACTGGTTTACATTGTGCAGTTCCACAATGATAACCCCTCAAGAATCCGGTGGCCATTTGGGAGTCTGGGAGGATGGTGGGCTACTGGTTTACATTGTACATTTCCACAATGATAACCCGTCAGGAAGCCGGTGGCCATTTGGGAGTCTGGGAGGATGGTGGGATACTGGTTTACATTGTGCATTTCCACAATGATAACCCCTCAGGAAGCCGGTGGCCATTTGGAACTCTGGGAGGATGGTGGTATACTGGTTTACATTGTACATTTCCACAATGATAACCCCTCAGGAAGCCGGTGGCCATTTGGGACTCTGGGATTTTGGTGGGATACTGTTTTGCATTGCACATTTCCACAATGATAACCCGTCAGGAAGCCGGTGGCCATTTGGGACTCTGGGAGGATGGTGGGACACTGTTTTACATTGTACAGTTCCACAATGATAACCCGTCAGGAAGCCAGTGGCCATTTGGGACTCTGGGAGGATGGTGGGATTCTGGTTTACATTGTACATTTCCACAATGATAACCCCTCAGGAAGCCGGTGGCCATTTGGGACTCTGGGAGGATGGTGGGATACTGGTTTACATTTTACAGTTCCACAATGATAACCCCTCAGAAAGCCGGTGACCATTTGGGACTCTGGGAGGATGGTGGGATACTGGTTTACATTTTACAGTTCCACAATGGTAACCCCTCAGGAAGCCGGTGGCCATTTGGGACTCTGGGATGATGGTGGGATACTGGTTTACATTGCACATTTCCACAATGAAAACCCCTCAGGAAGCCGGTAACCATTTGGGACTCTGGGAGGATGGTGGGATACTGGTTTACATTGTACATTTCCACAATGATAACCCCTCAAGAACCCGGTGGCCATTTGGGAATCTGGGAGGATGGTGGGATACTGGTTTACATTGTACAGTTCCACAATGATAACCCCTCAGGAAGCCAGTGGCCATTTGGGACTCTGGGAGGATGGTTGGATACTGGTTTACATTGTACATTTCCACAATCATTAACCCATCATGAAGCCGGTGGCCATTTGGGACTCTGGGATTTTGGTGGGATACTGTTTTGCATTGCACATTTCGACAATGATAAACCCTCAGGAAGCCGGTGACCATTTGGGACTCTAGGAGGATGGTGGGATACTGGTTTACATTGTACAGTTCCACAATGATAACCCCTCAGGAAGCCAGTGGCCATTTGGGAATCTGGGAGGATGGTGGGATACTGGTTTACATTGTACAGTTCCACAATGATAACCCCTCAGGAAGCTGGTGACCATTTGGAACTCTGGGAGGATGGTGGGATACTGGTTTACAGTGTGCATTTCCACAGTGATAACCCCTCAGGTAGCCGGTGGCCATTTGGGACTCTGGGATTTTGGTGGGATACTGTTTTGCATTGCACATTTCCACAATGATAACCCGTCAGGAAGCCTGTGGCCATTTGGGACTCTGGGAGGATGGTGGGATACTGGTTTACATTGTACAGTTCCACAATGGTAACACCTCAGGAATCCGGTGGCCATTTGGGACTCTGGGAGGATGGTGGGACACTGTTTTACATTGTACATTTCCACAATGATAACCCCTCAGGAAGCCGGTGGCCATTTGGGACTCTGGGAGGATGGTGGGATACTGGTTTACATTGTACAGTTCCACAGTGATAACCCCTCAGGAAGCCGGTGGCCATTTGGGACTCTGGGAGGATGGTGGGATACTGTTTTACATTGTACAGTTCCCCTATGATAACCCGTCAGGAAGCCGGTGGCCATTTGGGACTCTGGGAGGATGGTGGGATACTGGTTTACATTGTACATTTCCACAATGATAAACCCTCAGGAAGCCGGT
The DNA here is from genome assembly GCF_048418815.1 of Hemitrygon akajei. Classification (NCBI taxonomy): domain Eukaryota; kingdom Metazoa; phylum Chordata; class Chondrichthyes; order Myliobatiformes; family Dasyatidae; genus Hemitrygon; species Hemitrygon akajei. Next base: position 6,338,041 of record NW_027331923.1, read on the forward strand.
GGCCATTTGGGACTCTGGGAGGATGGTGGGATACTGGTTTACATTGTACAGTTCCACAATGATAACCCCTCAGGAAGCCGGTGGCCATTTGGGACTGTGGGATGATGGTGGGATACTGGTTTACATTGTACATTTCCACAGTGATAACCCCTCAGGAAGCCGGTGGCCATTTGGGACTCTGGGAGGATGGTGGGATACTTGTTTACATTGTACAGTTCCACAATGATAACCCGTCAGGAAGCCGGTGGCCATTTGGGACTCTGGGAGGATGGTGGGATACTGGTTTACATTGTACATTTCCACAATGATATCCCCTCAGGAAGCCGGTGGCCATTTGGGACTCTGGGAGGATGGTGGGATACTTGTTTACATTGTACAGTTCCACAATGATAACCCGTCAGGAAGCCGGTGGCCATTTGGGACTCTGGGAGGATGGTGGGATACTGGTTTACATTGTACAGTTCCCCTATGATAACCCGTCAGGAAGCCGGTGGCCATTTCGGACTCTGGGAGGATGGTGGGATACTGGTTTACATTGTACACTTCCACAATGATAACCCGTCAGGATGCCGGTGGCCATTTGGGACTCTAGGAGGATGGTGGGATACTGGTTTACATTGTACAGTTCCACAATGATATCCCCTCAGGAAGCCGGTGGCCATTTGGGACTCTGGGAGGATGGTGGGAGACTGGTTTACATTGTACATTTCCACAATGATATCCCCTCAGGAAGCCGGTGGCCATTTGGGACTCTGGGAGGATGGTGGGATACTGGTTTACATTGTACAGTTCCACAATGATAACCCGTCAGGAAGCCGGTGGCCATTTGGGACTCTGGGAGGATGGTGGGATACTGGTTTACATTGTACGCTTCCACAATCATAACCCGTCAGGATGCCGGTGGCCATTTGGGACTCTGGGAGGATGGTTGGATACTGGTTTACATTGTACATTTCCACAATGATAACACCTCAGGAAGCCGGTGGCCATTTGGGACTTTGGGATTTTGGTGGGATACTGTTTTGCATTGCACATTTCCACAATGAAAACCCCTCAGGAAGCCGGTAACCATTTGGGACTCTGGGAGGATGGTGGGATACTGGTTTACATTGTACATTTCCACAATGATAACCCCTCAAGAACCCGGTGGCCATTTGGGAATCTGGGAGGATGGTGGGATACTGGTTTACATTGTACAGTTCCACAATGATAACCCCTCAGGAAGCCAGTGGCCATTTGGGACTCTGGAAGGATGGTTGGATACTGGTTTACATTGTACATTTCCACAATCATTAACCCATCAGGAAGCCGGTGGCCATTTGGGACTCTGGGATTTTGGTGGGATACTGTTTTGCATTGCACATTTCGACAATGATAAACCCTCAGGAAGCCGGTGACCATTTGGGACTCTAGGAGGATTGTGGGATACTGGTTTACATTGTACAGTTCCACAATGATAACCCCTCAGGAAGCCAGTGGCCATTTGGGAATCTGGGAGGTTGGTGGGATACTGGTTTACATTGTACAGTTCCACAATGATAACCCCTCAGAAACTGGTGACCATTTGGAACTCTGGGAGGATGGTGGGATACTGGTTTACAGTGTGCATTTCCACAGTTATAACCCCTCAGGTAGCCGGTGGCCATTTGGGACTCTGGGATTTTGGTGGGATACTGTTTTGCATTGCACATTTCCACAATGATAACCCGTCAGGAAGACGGTGACCATTTGGGACACTGGGAGGATGGTGGGATACTGGTTTACATTGTACAGTTCCACAATGATAACCCGTCAGGAAGCCTGTGGCCATTTGGGACTCTGGGAGGATGGTGGGATACTGGTTTACATTGTACAGTTCCACAATGATAACACCTCAGGAATCCGGTGGCCATTTGGGACTCTGGGAGGATGGTGGGACACTGTTTTACATTGTACATTTCCACAATGATAACCCCTCAGGAAGCCGGTGGCCATTTGGGACTCTGGGAGGATGGTGGGATACTGGTTTACATTGTACAGTTCCACAATGATAACCCCTCAGGAAGCCGGTGGCCATTTGGGACTCTGGGATGATGGTGGGATACTGGTTTACATTGTACATTTCCACAGTGATAACCCCTCAGGAAGCCGGTGGCCATTTGGGACTCTGGGAGGATGGTGGGATACTGTTTTACATTGTACAGTTCCCCAATGATAATCCCTCAGGAAGCCGGTGGCCATTTGGGACTCTGGGAGGATGGTGGGATACTGTTTTACATTGTACAGTTCCTCTATGATAACCCCTCAGGAAGCCGGTGGCCATTTGGGACTCTGGGAGGATGGTGGGATACTGTTTTACATTGTACAGTTCCTCTATGATAACCCCTCAGGAAGCCGGTGGCCATTTGGGACTCTGGGATGATGGTGGGATACTGGTTTACATTGTACAGTTCCACAATGATAACCCGTCAGGAAGCCGGTGGCCATTTGGGACTCTGGGAGGATGGTGGGATACTGTTTTACATTGTACAGTTCCACAATGATAACCCGTCAGGAAGCCGGTGGCCATTTGGGACTCTGGGATGATGGTGGGATACTGGTTTACATTGTACAGTTCCACAATGATAACCCGTCAGGAAGCCGGTGGCCATTTGGGACTCTGGGAGGATGGTGGGATACTGGTTTACATTGTACGCTTCCACAATGATAACCCGTCAGGATGCCGGTGGCCATTTGGGACTCTGGGAGGATGGTTGGATACTGGTTTACATTGTACATTTCCACAATGATAACCCCTCAGGAAGCCGGTGGCCATTTGGGAGTCTGGGATTTTGGTGGGATACTGTTTTGCATTGCACATTTCGACAATGATAACCCCACAGGAAGCCGGTGACCATTTGGAACTCTAGGAGGATGGTGGGATACTGGTTTACATTGTACAGTTCCACAATGATAACCCCTCAGGAAGCCAGTGGCCATTTGGGACTCTGGGAGGATGGTGGGATTCTGGTTTACATTGTACATTTCCACAATGATAAACCCTCAGGAAGCCGGTGGCCATTTGGGACTCTGGGAGGATGGTGGGATACTGGTTTACATTGTACAGTTCCACAATGATAACCCCTCAGGAAGCCGGTGGCCATTTGGGACTGTGGGATGATGGTGGGATACTGGTTTACATTGTACATTTCCACAGTGATAACCCGTCAGGAAGCCGGTGGCCATTTGGGACTCTGGGAGGATGGTGGGATACTGGTGTACATTGTACATTTCCACAATGATATCCCCTCAGGAAGCCGGTGGCCATTTGGGACTCTGGGAGGATGGTGGATTACTTGTTTACATTGTACAGTTCCACAATGATAACCCGTCAGGAAGCCGGTGGCCATTTGGGACTCTGGGAGGATGGTGGGATACTGGTTTACATTGTACACTTCCACAATGATTACCCGTCAGGATGCCGGTGGCCATTTGGGACTCTGGGAGGATGGTGGGATACTGGTGTACATTGTACATTTCCACAATGATATCCCCTCAGGAAGCCGGTGGCCATTTGGGACTCTGGGAGGATGGTGGGATACTGGTTTACATTGTACAGTTCCACAATGATAACCCGTCAGGAAGCCGGTGGCCATTTGGGACTCTGGGAGGATGGTGGGATACTGGTTTACATTGTACAGTTCCCCTATGATAACCCGTCAGGAAGCCGGTGGCCATTTGGGACTCTGGGAGGATGGTGGGATACTGGTTTACATTGTACGCTTCCACAATCATAACCCGTCAGGATGCCGGTGGCCATTTGGGACTCTGGGAGGATGGTTGGATACTGGTTTACATTGTACATTTCCACAATGATAACACCTCAGGAAGCCGGTGGCCATTTGGGAGTCTGGGATTTTGGTGGGATACTGTTTTGCATTGCACATTTCGACAATGATAACCCCACAGGAAGCCGGTGACCATTTGGAACTCTAGGAGGATGGTGGGATACTGGTTTACATTGTACAGTTCCACAATGATAACCCCTCAGGAAGCCAGTGGCCATTTGGGACTCTGGGAGGATGGTGGGATACTTGTTTACATTGTACAGTTCCACAATGATAACCCGTCAGGAAGCCGGTGGCCATTTGTGACTCTGGGAGGATGGTGGGATACTGGTTTACATTGTACAGTTCCCCTATGATAACCCGTCAGGAAGCCGGTGGCCATTTCGGACACTGGGAGGATGGTGGGATACTGGTTTACATTGTACACTTCCACAATGATAACCCGTCAGGATGCCAGTGGCCATTTGGGACTCTGGGAGGATGGTGGGATTCTGGTTTACATTGTACAGTTCCCCTATGATAACCCGTCAGGAAGCCGGTGGCCATTTGGGACTCTGGGAGGATGGTGGGATACTGGTTTACATTGTACGCTTCCACAATGATAACCCCTCAGAAAGCCGGTGACCATTTGGTACTCTGGGAGGATGGTGGGATACTGGTTTACATTGTACAGTTCCACAATGATAACCCCTCAGGAAGCCGGTGGCCATTTGGGACTCTGGGAGGATGGTGGGATACTGTTTTACATTGTACAGTTCCACAATGATAATCCCTCAGGAAGCCGGTGGCCATTTGGTACTCTGGGATTTTGGTGGGATACTGTTTTGCATTGCACATTTCGATAATGATAAACCCTCAGGAAGCCGGTGACCATTTGGGACTCTAGGAGGATTGTGGGATACTGGTTTACATTGTACAGTTCCACAATGATAACCCCTCAGGAAGCCAGTGGCCATTTGGGAATCTGGGAGGATGGTGGGATACTGGTTTACATTGTACAGTTCCACAATGATAACCCCTCAGGAAGCCGGTGACCATTTGGGACTCTGGGAGGATGGTGGGATACTGGTTTACAGTGTGCATTTCCACAATGATAACCCCTCAGGAAGCCAGTGGCCATTTGGGACTCTGGGATTTTGGTGGGATACTGTTTTGCATTGCACATTTCCACAATGATAACCCGTCAGGAAGCCGGTGGCCATTTGGGACTCTGGGAGGATGGTGGGATACTGGTTTACATTGTACAGTTCCACAATGATAACCCCTCAGGAATCCGGTGGCCATTTGGGACTCTGGGAGGATGGTGGGATACTGGTTTACATTGTACGCTTCCACAATCATAACCCGTCAGGATGCCGGTGGCCATTTGGGACTCTGGGAGGATGGTTGGATACTGGTTTACATTGTACATTTCCACAATGATAACACCTCAGGAAGCCGGTGGCCATTTGGGACTTTGGGATTTTGGTGGGATACTGTTTTGCATTGCACATTTCCACAATGAAAACCCCTCAGGAAGCCGGTAACCATTTGGGACTCTGGGAGGATGGTGGGATACTGGTTTACATTGTACATTTCCACAATGATAACCCCTCAAGAACCCGGTGGCCATTTGGGAATCTGGGAGGATGGTGGGATACTGGTTTACATTGTACAGTTCCACAATGATAACCCCTCAGGAAGCCAGTGGCCATTTGGGACTCTGGGAGGATGGTTGGATACTGGTTTACATTGTACATTTCCACAATCATTAACCCATCAGGAAGCCGGTGGCCATTTGGGACTCTGGGATTTTGGTGGGATACTGTTTTGCATTGCACATTTCGACAATGATAAACCCTCAGGAAGCCGGTGACCATTTGGGACTCTAGGAGGATTGTGGGATACTGGTTTACATTGTACAGTTCCACAATGATAACCCCTCAGGAAGCCAGTGGCCATTTGGGAATCTGGGAGGTTGGTGGGATACTGGTTTACATTGTACAGTTCCACAATGATAACCCCTCAGAAACTGGTGACCATTTGGAACTCTGGGAGGATGGTGGGATACTGGTTTACAGTGTGCATTTCCACAGTTATAACCCCTCAGGTAGCCGGTGGCCATTTGGGACTCTGGGATTTTGGTGGGATACTGTTTTGCATTGCACATTTCCACAATGATAACCCGTCAGGAAGACGGTGACCATTTGGGACACTGGGAGGATGGTGGGATACTGGTTTACATTGTACAGTTCCACAATGATAACCCGTCAGGAAGCCTGTGGCCATTTGGGACTCTGGGAGGATGGTGGGATACTGGTTTACATTGTACAGTTCCACAATGATAACACCTCAGGAATCCGGTGGCCATTTGGGACTCTGGGAGGATGGTGGGACACTGTTTTACATTGTACATTTCCACAATGATAACCCCTCAGGAAGCCGGTGGCCATTTGGGACTCTGGGAGGATGGTGGGATACTGGTTTACATTGTACAGTTCCACAATGATAACCCCTCAGGAAGCCGGTGGCCATTTGGGACTCTGGGATGATGGTGGGATACTGGTTTACATTGTACATTTCCACAGTGATAACCCCTCAGGAAGCCGGTGGCCATTTGGGACTCTGGGAGGATGGTGGGATACTGTTTTACATTGTACAGTTCCCCAATGATAATCCCTCAGGAAGCCGGTGGCCATTTGGGACTCTGGGAGGATGGTGGGATACTGTTTTACATTGTACAGTTCCTCTATGATAACCCCTCAGGAAGCCGGTGGCCATTTGGGACTCTGGGAGGATGGTGGGATACTGTTTTACATTGTACAGTTCCTCTATGATAACCCCTCAGGAAGCCGGTGGCCATTTGGGACTCTGGGATGATGGTGGGATACTGGTTTACATTGTACAGTTCCACAATGATAACCCGTCAGGAAGCCGGTGGCCATTTGGGACTCTGGGAGGATGGTGGGATACTGTTTTACATTGTACAGTTCCACAATGATAACCCGTCAGGAAGCCGGTGGCCATTTGGGACTCTGGGATGATGGTGGGATACTGGTTTACATTGTACAGTTCCACAATGATAACCCGTCAGGAAGCCGGTGGCCATTTGGGACTCTGGGAGGATGGTGGGATACTGGTTTACATTGTACGCTTCCACAATGATAACCCGTCAGGATGCCGGTGGCCATTTGGGACTCTGGGAGGATGGTTGGATACTGGTTTACATTGTACATTTCCACAATGATAACCCCTCAGGAAGCCGGTGGCCATTTGGGAGTCTGGGATTTTGGTGGGATACTGTTTTGCATTGCACATTTCGACAATGATAACCCCACAGGAAGCCGGTGACCATTTGGAACTCTAGGAGGATGGTGGGATACTGGTTTACATTGTACAGTTCCACAATGATAACCCCTCAGGAAGCCAGTGGCCATTTGGGACTCTGGGAGGATGGTGGGATTCTGGTTTACATTGTACATTTCCACAATGATAAACCCTCAGGAAGCCGGTGGCCATTTGGGACTCTGGGAGGATGGTGGGATACTGGTTTACATTGTACAGTTCCACAATGATAACCCCTCAGGAAGCCGGTGGCCATTTGGGACTGTGGGATGATGGTGGGATACTGGTTTACATTGTACATTTCCACAGTGATAACCCGTCAGGAAGCCGGTGGCCATTTGGGACTCTGGGAGGATGGTGGGATACTGGTGTACATTGTACATTTCCACAATGATATCCCCTCAGGAAGCCGGTGGCCATTTGGGACTCTGGGAGGATGGTGGATTACTTGTTTACATTGTACAGTTCCACAATGATAACCCGTCAGGAAGCCGGTGGCCATTTGGGACTCTGGGAGGATGGTGGGATACTGGTTTACATTGTACACTTCCACAATGATTACCCGTCAGGATGCCGGTGGCCATTTGGGACTCTGGGAGGATGGTGGGATACTGGTGTACATTGTACATTTCCACAATGATATCCCCTCAGGAAGCCGGTGGCCATTTGGGACTCTGGGAGGATGGTGGGATACTGGTTTACATTGTACAGTTCCACAATGATAACCCGTCAGGAAGCCGGTGGCCATTTGGGACTCTGGGAGGATGGTGGGATACTGGTTTACATTGTACAGTTCCCCTATGATAACCCGTCAGGAAGCCGGTGGCCATTTGGGACTCTGGGAGGATGGTGGGATACTGGTTTACATTGTACGCTTCCACAATCATAACCCGTCAGGATGCCGGTGGCCATTTGGGACTCTGGGAGGATGGTTGGATACTGGTTTACATTGTACATTTCCACAATGATAACACCTCAGGAAGCCGGTGGCCATTTGGGAGTCTGGGATTTTGGTGGGATACTGTTTTGCATTGCACATTTCGACAATGATAACCCCACAGGAAGCCGGTGACCATTTGGAACTCTAGGAGGATGGTGGGATACTGGTTTACATTGTACAGTTCCACAATGATAACCCCTCAGGAAGCCAGTGGCCATTTGGGACTCTGGGAGGATGGTGGGATACTTGTTTACATTGTACAGTTCCACAATGATAACCCGTCAGGAAGCCGGTGGCCATTTGTGACTCTGGGAGGATGGTGGGATACTGGTTTACATTGTACAGTTCCCCTATGATAACCCGTCAGGAAGCCGGTGGCCATTTCGGACACTGGGAGGATGGTGGGATACTGGTTTACATTGTACACTTCCACAATGATAACCCGTCAGGATGCCAGTGGCCATTTGGGACTCTGGGAGGATGGTGGGATTCTGGTTTACATTGTACAGTTCCCCTATGATAACCCGTCAGGAAGCCGGTGGCCATTTGGGACTCTGGGAGGATGGTGGGATACTGGTTTACATTGTACGCTTCCACAATGATAACCCCTCAGAAAGCCGGTGACCATTTGGTACTCTGGGAGGATGGTGGGATACTGGTTTACATTGTACAGTTCCACAATGATAACCCCTCAGGAAGCCGGTGGCCATTTGGGACTCTGGGAGGATGGTGGGATACTGTTTTACATTGTACAGTTCCACAATGATAATCCCTCAGGAAGCCGGTGGCCATTTGGTACTCTGGGATTTTGGTGGGATACTGTTTTGCATTGCACATTTCGATAATGATAAACCCTCAGGAAGCCGGTGACCATTTGGGACTCTAGGAGGATTGTGGGATACTGGTTTACATTGTACAGTTCCACAATGATAACCCCTCAGGAAGCCAGTGGCCATTTGGGAATCTGGGAGGATGGTGGGATACTGGTTTACATTGTACAGTTCCACAATGATAACCCCTCAGGAAGCCGGTGACCATTTGGGACTCTGGGAGGATGGTGGGATACTGGTTTACAGTGTGCATTTCCACAATGATAACCCCTCAGGAAGCCAGTGGCCATTTGGGACTCTGGGATTTTGGTGGGATACTGTTTTGCATTGCACATTTCCACAATGATAACCCGTCAGGAAGCCGGTGGCCATTTGGGACTCTGGGAGGATGGTGGGATACTGGTTTACATTGTACAGTTCCACAATGATAACCCCTCAGGAATCCGGTGGCCATTTGGGTCTCTGGGAGGATGGTGGGACACTGTTTTACATTGTACAGTTCCACAATGATAACCCGTCAGGAAGCCAGTGGCCATTTGGGACTCTGGGAGGATGGTGGGATTCTGGTTTACATTGTACATTTCCACAATGATAACCCCTCAGGAAGCCGGTGGCCATTTGGGACTCTGGGAGGATGGTGGGATACTGGTTTACATTGTACAGTTCCACAATGATAACCCCTCAATAAGCCGGTGGCCATTTGGGACTCTGGGACGATGGTGGGATACTGGTTTACATTGTACATTTCCACAGTGATAACCCCTCAGGAAGCCGGTGGCCATTTGGGACTCTGGGAGGATGGTGGGATACTGGTGTACATTGTACATTTCCACAATGATATCCCCTCAGGAAGCCGGTGGCCATTTGGGACTCTGGGAGGATGGTGGGATACTGGTTTACATTGTACAGTTCCACAATGATAACCCGTCAGGAAGCCGGTGGCCATTTGGGACTCTGGGAGGATGGTGGGATACTGGTTTACATTGTACAGTTCCCCTATGATAACCCATCAGGAAGCCAGTGGCCATTTGGGACTCTGGGAGGATGGTGGGATACTGGTTTACATTGTACACTTCCACAATGATAACCCGTCAGGATGCCGGTGGCCATTTGGGACTCTGGGAGGATGGTTGGATACTGGTTTACATTGTACATTTCCACAATGATAACCCCTCAGGAAGCCGGTGGCCATTTGGGAGTTGGGATTTTGGTGGGATACTGTTTTGCATTGCACATTTCGACAATGATAACCCCACAGGAAGCCGGTGACCATTTGGAACTCTAGGAGGATGGTGGGATACTGGTTTACATTGTACATTTCCACAATGAAAACCCCTGAGGAAGCCAGTGGCCATTTGGGACTCTGGGAGGATGGTGGGATTCTGGTTTACATTGTACATTTCCACAATGATAACCCCTCAGGAAGCCGGTAGCCATTTGGGACTCTGGGAGGATGGTGGGATACTGGTGTACATTGTACATTTCCACAATGATATCCCCTCAGGAAGCCGGTGGCCATTTGGGACTCTGGGAGGATGGTGGGATACTGGTTTACATTGTACAGTTCCACAATGATAACCCCTCAGGAAGCCGGTGGCCATTTGGGACTCAGGGAGGATGGTGGGATACTGGTTTACATTGTACAATTCCACAATGATAACACCTCAGGAATCCGGTGGCCATTTGGGACTCTGGGAGGATGGTGGGACACTGTTTTACATTGTACATTTCCACAATGATAACCCCTCAGGAAGCCGGTGGCCATTTGGGACTCTGGGAGGATGGTGGGATACTGTTTTACATTGTACAGTTCCCCTATGATAACCCGTCAGGAAGCCGGTGGCCATTTGGGACTCTGGGAGGATGGTGGGATACTGTTTTACATTGTACAGTTCCTCTATGATAACCCCTCAGGAAGCCGGTGGCCATTTGGGACTCTGGGATGATGGTGGGATACTGGTTTACATTGTACAGTTCCACAATGATAACCCGTCAGGAAGCCGGTGGCCATTTGGGACTCTGGGAGGATGGTGGGATATTGGTTTACATTGTACGCTTCCACAATGATAACCCGTCAGGATGCCGGTGGCCATTTGGGACTCTGGGAGGATGGTTGGATACTGGTTTACATTGTACATTTCCACAATGATAACCCCTCAGGAAGCCGGTGGCCATTTGGGAGTCTGGGATTTTGGTGGGATACTGGTGTACATTGTACATTTCCACAATGATATCCCCTCAGGAAGCCGGTGGCCATTTGGGACTCTGGGAGGATGGTGGGATACTGGTTTACATTGTACAGTTCCACAATGATAACCCCTCAGGAAGCCGGTGGCCATTTGGGACTCAGGGAGGATGGTGGGATACTGGTTTACATTGTACAGTTCCACCATGATAACACCTCAGGAATCCGGTGGCCATTTGGGACTCTGGGAGGATGGTGGGACACTGTTTTACATTGTACATTTCCACAATGATAACCCCTCAGGAAGCCGGTGGCCATTTGGGACTCTGGGAGGATGGTGGGATACTGGTTTACATTGTACAGTTCCACAATGATAACCCCTCAGGAAGCCGGTGGCCATTTGGGACTCTGGGATGATGGTGGGATACTGGTTTACATTGTACATTTCCACAGTGATAACCCCTCAGGAAGCCGGTGGCCATTTGGGACTCTGGGAGGATGGTGGGATACTGTTTTACATTGTACAGTTCCCCTATGATAACCCGTCAGGAAGCCGGTGGCCATTTGGGACTCTGGGAGGATGGTGGGATACTGGTTTACATTGTACAGTTCCCCTATGATAACCCGTCAGGAAGCCGGTGGCCATTTGGGACTCTGGGAGGATGGTGGGATATTGGTTTACATTGTACGCTTCCACAATGATAACCCGTCAGGATGCCGGTGGCCATTTGGGACTCTGGGAGGATGGTGGGATACTGGTTTACATTGTACAGTTCCCCTATGATAACCCGTCAGGAAGCCGGTGGCCATTTGGGACTCTGGGAGGATGGTGGGATATTGGTTTACATTGTACAGTTCCACAATGATAACCCGTCAGGAAGCCGGTGGCCATTTGGGACTCTGGGAGGATGGTGGGATACTGGTTTACATTGTACAGTTCCCCTATGATAACCCGTCAGGAAGCCGGTGGCCATTTGGGACTCTGGGAGGATGGTGGGATATTGGTTTACATTGTACGCTTCCACAATGATAACCCGTCAGGATGCCGGTGGCCATTTGGGACTCTGGGAGGATGGTTGGATACTGGTTTACATTGTACATTTCCACAATGATAACCCCTCAGGAAGCCGGTGGCCATTTGGGAGTCTGGGATTTTGGTGGGATACTGTTTTGCATTGCACATTTCGACAATGATAACCCCACAGGAAGCCGGTGACCATTTGGAACTCTAGGAGGATGGTGGGATACTGGTTTACATTGTACAGTTCCACAATGATAACCCCTCAGGAAGCCAGTGGCCATTTGGGACTCTGGGAGGATGGTGGGATTCTGGTTTACATTGTACATTTCCACAATGATAAACCCTCAGGAAGCCGGTGGCCATTTGGGACTCTGGGAGGATGGTGGGATACTGGTTTACATTGTACAGTTCCACAATGATAACCCCTCAGGAAGCCGGTGGCCATTTGGGACTGTGGGATGATGGTGGGATACTGGTTTACATTGTACATTTCCACAGTGATAACCCGTCAGGAAGCCGGTGGCCATTTGGGACTCTGGGAGGATGGTGGGATACTGGTGTACATTGTACATTTCCACAATGATATCCCCTGAGGAAGCCGGTGGCCATTTGGGACTCTGGGAGGATGGTGGGATACTTGTTTACATTGTACAGTTCCACAATGATAACCCGTCAGGAAGCCGGTGGCCATTTGGGACTCTGGGAGGATGGTGGGATACTGGTTTACATTGTACAGTTCCCCTATGATAACCCGTCAGGAAGCCGGTGGCCATTTCGGACTCTGGGAGGATGGTGGGATACTGGTTTACATTGTACACTTCCACAATGATAACCCGTCAGGATGCCGGTGGCCATTTGGGACTCTGGGAGGATGGTGGGATACTGGTGTACATTGTACATTTCCACAATGATATCCCCTCAGGAAGCCGGTGGCCATTTGGGACTCTGGGAGGATGGTGGGATACTGGTTTACATTGTACAGTTCCACAATGATAACCCGTCAGGAAGCCGGTGGCCATTTGGGACTCTGGGAGGATGGTGGGATACTGGTTTACATTGTACGCTTCCACAATCATAACCCGTCAGGATGCCGGTGGCCATTTGGGACTCTGGGAGGATGGTTGGATACTGGTTTACATTGTACATTTCCACAATGATAACCCCTCAGGAAGCCGGTGGCCATTTGGGAGTCTGGGATTTTGGTGGGATACTGTTTTGCATTGCACATTTCGACAATGATAACCCCACAGGAAGCCGGTGACCATTTGGAACTCTAGGAGGATGGTGGGATACTGGTTTACATTGTACAGTTCCACAATGATAACCCCTCAGGAAGCCAGTGGCCATTTGGGACTCTGGGAGGATGGTGGGATTCTGGTTTACATTGTACATTTCCACAATGATAAACCCTCAGGAAGCCGGTGGCCATTTGGGACTCTGGGAGGGTGGTGGGATACTGGTTTACATTGTACAGTTCCCCTATGATAACCCGTCAGGAAGCCGGTGGCCATTTCGGACTCTGGGAGGATGGTGGGATACTGGTTTACATTGTACACTTCCACAATGATAACCCGTCAGGATGCCGGTGGCCATTTGGGACTCTGGGAGGATGGTGGGATACTGGTGTACATTGTACATTTCCACAATGATATCCCCTCAGGAAGCCGGTGGCCATTTGGGACTCTGGGAGGATGGTGGGATACTGGTTTACATTGTACAGTTCCACAATGATAACCCGTCAGGAAGCCGGTGGCCATTTGGGACTCTGGGAGGATGGTGGGATACTGGTTTACATTGTACAGTTCCCCTATGATAACCCGTCAGGAAGCCGGTGGCCATTTGGGTCTCTGGGAGGATGGTGGGATACTGGTTTACATTGTACGCTTCCACAATCATAACCCGTCAGGATGCCGGTGGCCATTTGGGACTCTGGGAGGATGGTTGGATACTGGTTTACATTGTACATTTCCACAATGATAACCCCTCAGGAAGCCGGTGGCCATTTGGGAGTCTGGGATTTTGGTGGGATACTGTTTTGCATTGCACATTTCGACAATGATAACCCCACAGGAAGCCGGTGACCATTTGGAACTCTAGGAGGATGGTGGGATACTGGTTTACATTGTACAGTTCCACAATGATAACCCCTCAGGAAGCCAGTGGCCATTTGGGACTCTGGGAGGATGGTGGGATTCTGGTTTACATTGTACATTTCCACAATGATAAACCCTCAGGAAGCCGGTGGCCATTTGGGACTCTGGGAGGGTGGTGGGATACTGGTTTACATTGTACAGTTCCACAATGATAACCCCTCAGGAAGCCGGTGGCCATTTGGGACTGTGGGATGATGGTGGGATACTGGTTTACATTGTACATTTCCACAGTGATAACCCCTCAGGAAGCCGGTGGCCATTTGGGACTCTGGGAGGATGGTGGGATACTGGTGTACATTGTACATTTCCACAATGATATCCCCTCAGGAAGCCGGTGGCCATTTGGGACTCTGGGAGGATGGTGGGATACTGGTTTACATTGTACAGTTCCCCTATGATAAACCGTCAGGAAGCCGGTGGCCATTTCGGACACTGGGAGGATGGTGGGATACTGGTTTACATTGTACACTTCCACAATGATAACCCGTCAGGATGCCGGTGGCCATTTGGGACTCTGGGAGGATGGTGGGATTCTGGTTTACATTGTACAGATCCCCTATGATAACCCGTCAGGAAGCCGGTGGCCATTTGGGACTCTGGGAGGATGGTGGGATACTGGTTTACATTGTACGCTTCCACAATGATAACCCCTCAGAAAGCCGGTGACCATTTGGTACTCTGGGAGGATGGTGGGATACTGGTTTACATTGTACAGTTCCACAATGATAACCCCTCAGGAAGCCGGTGGCCATTTGGGACTCTGGGAGGATGGTGGGATACTGTTTTACATTGTACAGTTCCACAATGATAATCCCTCAGGAAGCCGGTGGCCATTTGGTACTCTGGGATTTTGGTGGGATACTGTTTTGCATTGCACATTTCGATAATGATAAACCCTCAGGAAGCCGGTGACCATTTGGGACTCTAGGAGGATTGTGGGATACTGGTTTACATTGTACAGTTCCACAATGATAACCCCTCAGGAAGCCAGTGGCCATTTGGGAATCTGGGAGGATGGTGGGATACTGGTTTACATTGTACAGTTCCACAATGATAACCCCTCAGGAAGCCGGTGACCATTTGGGACTCTGGGAGGATGGTGGGATACTGGTTTACAGTGTGCATTTCCACAATGATAACCCCTCAGGTAGCCGGTGGCCATTTGGGACTCTGGGATTTTGGTGGGATACTGTTTTGCATTGCACATTTCCACAATGATAACCCGTCAGGAAGCCGGTGGCCATTTGGGACTCTGGGAGGATGGTGGGATACTGGTTTACATTGTACAGTTCCACAATGATAACCCCTCAGGAATCCGGTGGCCATTTGGGACTCTGGGAGGATGGTGGGACACTGTTTTACATTGTACAGTTCGACAATGATAACCCGTCAGGAAGCCAGTGGCCATTTGGGACTCTGGGAGGATGGTGGGATTCTGGTTTACATTGTACATTTCCACAATGATAACCCCTCAGGAAGCCGGTGGCCATTTGGGACTCTGGGAGGATGGTGGGATACTGGTTTACATTGTACAGTTCCACAATGATAACCCCTCAATAAGCCGGTGGCCATTTGGGACTCTGGGAGGATGGTGGGATACTGGTTTACATTGTACATTTCCACAGTGATAACCCCTCAGGAAGCCGGTGGCCATTTGGGACTCTGGGAGGATGGTGGGATACTGGTGTACATTGTACATTTCCACAATGATATCCCCTCAGGAAGCCGGTGGCCATTTGGGACTCTGGGAGGATGGTGGGATACTGGTTTACATTGTACAGTTCCACAATGATAACCCGTCAGGAAGCCGGTGGCCATTTGGGACTCTGGGAGGATGGTGGGATACTGGTTTACATTGTACAGTTCCCCTATGATAACCCATCAGGAAGCCAGTGGCCATTTGGGACTCTGGGAGGATGGTGGGATACTGGTTTACATTGTACAGTTCCACAATGATAACCCCTCAGGAAGCCGGTGGCCATTTGGCCACCCAAATTCAGCATTTTTTTCCAATGTCCCATACACTTGTTGTAGCAAAAACTCATTACATACAATACAATACTTAACTCAGTAATAATATGATATGCATCTAAATCACTAGCTCAAAAAGCATTAATAATAGCTTTAAAAAGTTCTTAAGTCCTGGCAGTTGAATTGTAAAGCCTAATGGCATTGGGGAGTATTGACCTCTTCATCCTGTCTGAGGAGCATTGCATCGACAGTAACCTGTCGCTGAAACTGCTTCTCTGTCTCTGGATGGTGCTATGTAGAGGATGTTCAGGGTTTTCCATAATTGACCGTAGCCTACTCAGCGCCCTTCGCTCAGCTACCGATGTTAAACTCTCCAGTACTTTGCCCACGACAGAGCCCGCCTTCCTTATCAGCTTATTAAGACGTGAGGCGTCCTTCTTCTTAATGCTTCCTCCCCAACACGCCACCACAAAGAAGAGGGCGCTCTCAACAACTGACCTATAGAACATCTTCAGCATCTCACTGCAGACATTGAATGACGCCAACCTTCTAAGGAAGTACAGTCGACTCTGTGCCTTCCTGCACAAGGCATCTGTGTTGGCAGTCCAGTCTAGCTTCTCGTCCAACAGTACTCCCAGATACTTGTAGGTCTTAACCTGCTCCACACACTCTCCATTAATGATCACTGGCTCCATGTGAGTCCTAGATCACCCGTCAGGATGCCGGTGGCCATTTGGGACTCTGGGAGGATGGTTGGATACTGGTTTACATTGTACATTTCCACAATGATAACCCCTCAGGAAGCCGGTGGCCATTTGGGAGTTGGGATTTTGGTGGGATACTGTTTTGCATTGCACATTTCGAAAATGATAACCCCACAGGAAGCCGGTGACCATTTGGAACTCTAGGAGGATGGTGGGATACTGGTTTACATTGTACATTTCCACAATGAAAACCCCTCAGGAAGCCAGTGGCCATTTGGGACTCTGGGAGGATGGTGGGATTCTGGTTTACATTGTACATTTCCACAATGATAACCCCTCAGGAAGCCGGTAGCCATTTGGGACTCTGGGAGGATGGTGGGATACTGGTGTACATTGTACATTTCCACAATGATATCCCCTCAGGAAGCCGGTGGCCATTTGGGACTCTGGGAGGATGGTGGGATACTGGTTTACATTGTACATTTCCACAATGATAACCCCTCAGGAAGCCGGTGGCCATTTGGGACTCAGGGAGGATGGTGGGATACTGGTTTACATTGTACAGTTCCCCTATGATAACCCGTCAGGAAGCCGGTGGCCATTTGGGACTCTGGGAGGATGGTGGGATACTGGTTTACATTGTACACTTCCACAATGATAACCCGTCAGGATGCCGGTGGCCATTTGGGACTCTGGGAGGATGGTGGGATACTGGTTTACATTGTACAGTTCCACAATGATAACCCCTCAGGAAGCCGGTGGCCATTTGGGACTCTGGGATTTTGGTGGGATACTGTTTTGCATTGCACATTTCCACAATGATAACCCCTCAGGAAGCCGGTGGCCATTTGGGACTCTGGGAGGATGGTGGGATACTGGTTTACGTTGTACATTTCCACAATGAAAACCCCTCAGGAAGCCGGTGGCCATTTGGGATTCTGGGAGGATGGTGGGATACTGGTTTACTTTGTGCATTTCCACAATGATAACCCCTCAGAAAGCCGGTGGCCATTTGGGACTCTGGGAGGATGGTGGGATACTGGTTTACGTTGTACAGTTCCACAATGATAACCCCTCAGGAAGCCGGTGACCATTTGGGACTCTGGGAGGATGGTGGGATACTGTTTTGCATTGCACATTTCCACAATGATAACCCGTCAGGAAGCCGGTGGCCATTTGGGACTCTGGGAGGATGGTGGGATACTGGTTTACATTGTACAGTTCCACAATGATAACCCCTCAGGAATCCGGTGGCCATTTGGGATTCTGGGAGGATGGTGGGACACTGTTTTACATTGTACAGTTCCACAATGATAACCCGTCAGGAAGCCAGTGGCCATTTGGAACTCTGGGAGGATGGTGGGATTCTGGTTTACATTGTACATTTCCACAATGATAACCCCTCAGGAAGCCGGTTGCCATTTGGGACTCTGGGAGGATGGTGGGATACTGGTTTACATTGTACAGTTCCACAATGATAACCCCTCAGTAAGCCGGTGGCCATTTGGGACTCTGGGATGATGGTGGGATACTGGTTTACATTGTACATTTCCACAGTGATAACCCCTCAGGAAGCCGGTGGCCATTTGGGACTCTGGGAGGATGGTGGGATACTGGTGTACATTGTACATTTCCACAATGATATCCCCTCAGGAAGCCGGTGGCCATTTGGGACTCTGGGAGGATGGTGGGATACTGGTTTACATTGTACAGTTCCACAATGATAACCCGTCAGGAAGCCGGTGGCCATTTGGGACTCTGGGAGGATGGTGGGATACTGGTTTACATTGTACAGTTCCCCTATGTTAACCCATCAGGAAGCCGGTGGCCATTTGGGACTCTGGGAGGATGGTGGGATACTGGTTTACATTGTACACTTCCACAATGATAACCCGTCAGGATGCCGGTGGCCATTTGGGACTCTGGGAGGATGGTTGGATACTGGTTTACATTGTACATTTCCACAATGATAACCCCTCAGGAAGCCGGTGGCCATTTGGGAGTCTGGGATTTTGGTGGGATACTGTTTTGCATTGCACATTTCGACAATGATAACCCCACAGGAAGCCGGTGACCATTTGGAACTCTAGGAGGATGGTGGGATACTGGTTTACATTGTACATTTCCACAATGAAAACCCCTCAGGAAGCCAGTGGCCATTTGGGACTCTGGGAGGATGGTGGGATTCTGGTTTACATTGTACATTTCCACAATGATAACCCGTCAGGAAGCCGGTGGCCATTTGGGACTCTGGGAGGATGGTGGGATACTGGTTTACATTGTACACTTCCACAATGATAACCCGTCAGGATGCCGGTGGCCATTTGGGACTCTGGGAGGATGGTGGGATACTGGTTTACATTGTACAGTTCCACAATGATAACCCCTCAGGAAGCCGGTGGCCATTTGGGACTCTGGGATTTTGGTGGGATACTGTTTTCCATTGCACATTTCCACAATGATAACCCCTCAGGAAGCCGGTGGCCATTTGGGGCTCTGGGAGGATGGTGGGATACTGGTTTACGTTGTACATTTCCACAATGAAAACCCCTCAGGAAGCCGGTGGCCATTTGGGATTCTGGGAGGATGGTGGGATACTGGTTTACTTTGTGCATTTCCACAATGATAACCCCTCAGAAAGCCGGTGGCCATTTGGGACTCTGGGAGGATGGTGGGATACTGGTTTACGTTGTACAGTTCCACAATGATAACCCCTCAGGAAGCCGGTGGCCATTTGGGACTCTGGGATTTTGGTGGGATACTGTTTTGCATTGCACATTTCCACAATGATAACCCCTCAGGAAGCCGGTGGCCATTTGGGACTCTGGGAGGATGGTGGGATACTGGTTTACGTTGTACATTTCCACAATGAAAACCCCTCAGGAAGCCGGTGGCCATTTGGGATTCTGGGAGGATGGTGGGATACTGGTTTACTTTGTGCATTTCCACAATGATAACCCCTCAGAAAGCCGGTGGCCATTTGGGACTCTGGGAGGATGGTGGGATACTGGTTTACATTGTACAGTTCCACAATGATAACCCCTCAGGAAGCCGGTGACCATTTGGGACTCTGGGAGGATGGTGGGATACTGTTTTGCATTGCACATTTCCACAATGATAACCCGTCAGGAAGCCGGTGGCCATTTGGGACTCTGGGAGGATGGTGGGATACTGGTTTACATTCTACAGTTCCACAATGATAACCCCTCAGGAATCCGGTGGCCATTTGGGATTCTGGGAGGATGGTGGGACACTGTTTTACATTGTACAGTTCCACAATGATAACCCGTCAGGAAGCCAGTGGCCATTTGGGACTCTGGGAGGATGGTGGGATTCTGGTTTACATTGTACATTTCCACAATGATAACCCCTCAGGAAGCCGGTGGCCATTTGGGACTCTGGGAGGATGGTGGGATACTGGTTTACATTGTACAGTTCCACAATGATAACCCCTCAGTAAGCCGGTGGCCATTTGGGACTCTGGGATGATAATGGGATACTGGTTTACATTGTACATTTCCACAGTGATAACCCCTCAGGAAGCCGGTGGCCATTTGGGACTCTGGGAGGATGGTGGGATACTGGTGTACATTGTACATTTCCACAATGATATCCCCTCAGGAAGCCGGTGGCCATTTGGGACTCTGGGAGGATGGTGGGATACTGGTTTACATTGTACAGTTCCACAATGATAACCCGTCAGGAAGCCGGTGGCCATTTGGGACTCTGGGAGGATGGTGGGATACTGGTTTACATTGTACAGTTCCCCTATGTTAACCCATCAGGAAGCCGGTGGCCATTTGGGACTCTGGGAGGATGGTGGGATACTGGTTTACATTGTACACTTCCACAATGATAACCCGTCAGGATGCCGGTGGCCATTTGGGACTCTGGGAGGATGGTTGGATACTGGTTTACATTGTACATTTCCACAATGATAACCCCTCAGGAAGCCGGTGGCCATTTGGGAGTCTGGGATTTTGGTGGGATACTGTTTTGCATTGCACATTTCGACAATGATAACCCCACAGGAAGCCGGTGACCATTTGGAACTCTAGGAGGATGGTGGGATACTGGTTTACATTGTACATTTCCACAATGAAAACCCCTCAGGAAGCCAGTGGCCATTTGGGACTCTGGGAGGATGGTGGGATTCTGGTTTACATTGTACATTTCCACAATGATAACCCGTCAGGAAGCCGGTGGCCATTTGGGACTCTGGGAGGATGGTGGGATACTGGTTTACATTGTACACTTCCACAATGATAACCCGTCAGGATGCCGGTGGCCATTTGGGACTCTGGGAGGATGGTGGGATACTGGTTTACATTGTACAGTTCCACAATGATAACCCCTCAGGAAGCCGGTGGCCATTTGGGACTCTGGGATTTTGGTGGGATACTGTTTTGCATTGCACATTTCCACAATGATAACCCCTCAGGAAGCCGGTGGCCATTTGGGATTCTGGGAGGATGGTGGGATACTGGTTTACTTTGTGCATTTCCACAATGATAACCCCTCAGAAAGCCGGTGGCCATTTGGGACTCTGGGAGGATGGTGGGATACTGGTTTACGTTGTACAGTTCCACAATGATAACCCCTCAGGAAGCTGGTGGCCATTTGGAATTCTGGGAGGATGGTGGGATACTGGTTTACATTGTACAGTTCCAAAATGATAACCCCTCAGGAAACCGGTGGCCATTTGGGACTCTGGGAGAATGGTGGGATGCTGGTTTACATTGTACAGTTCCACAATGATAATCCCTCAGGAAGCCGGTGGCCATTTGGGACTATGGGAGGATCGTTGGATACTGGTTTCCATTGTACAGTTCCATAATGATAACCCCTCAGGAAGCCGGTGGCCATTTGGGACTCTGGGAGGATGGTGGGATACTGGTTTACATTGTACAGTTCCACAATGATAACCCCTCAGGAAGCCAGTGGCCATTTGGGACTCTGGGAGGATGGTGGGATACTGGTTTACAGTGTGCATTTCCACAATGATAACCCCTCAGGTAGCCGGTAGCCATTTGGGACTCTGGGATTTTGGTGGGATACTGTTTTGCATTGCACATTTCCACAATGATAACCCGTCAGGAAGCCGGTGGCCATTTGGGACTCTGGGAGGATGGTGGGATACTGGTTTACATTGTACAGTTCCACAATGATAACCCCTCAGGAATCCGGTGGCCATTTGGGATTCTGGGAGGATGGTGGGACACTGTTTTACATTGTACAGTTCCACAATGATAACCCGTCAGGAAGCCAGTGGCCATTTGGGACTCTGGGAGGATGGTGGGATTCTGGTTTACATTGTACATTTCCACAATGATAACCCCTCAGGAAGCCGGTGGCCATTTGGGACTCTGGGAGGATGGTGGGATACTGGTTTACATTGTACAGTTCCACAATGATAACCCCTCAGTAAGCCGGTGGCCATTTGGGACTCTGGGATGATGGTGGGATACTGGTTTACATTGTACATTTCCACAGTGATAACCCCTCAGGAAGCCGGTGGCCATTTGGGACTCTGGGAGGATGGTGGGATACTGGTGTACATTGTACATTTCCACAATGATATCCCCTCAGGAAGCCGGTGGCCATTTGGGACTCTGGGAGGATGGTGGGATACTGGTTTACATTGTACAGTTCCCCTATGTTAACCCATCAGGAAGCCGGTGGCCATTTGGGACTCTGGGAGGATGGTGGGATACTGGTTTACATTGTACACTTCCACAATGATAACCCGTCAGGATGCCGGTGGCCATTTGGGACTCTGGGAGGATGGTTGGATACTGGTTTACATTGTACATTTCCACAATGATAACCCCTCAGGAAGCCGGTGGCCATTTGGGAGTCTGGGATTTTGGTGGGATACTGTTTTGCATTGCACATTTCGACAATGATAACCCCACAGGAAGCCGGTGACCATTTGGAACTCTAGGAGTATGGTGGGATACTGGTTTACATTGTACATTTCCACAATGAAAACCCCTCAGGAAGCCAGTGGCCATTTGGGACTCTGGGAGGATGGTGGGATTCTGGTTTACATTGTACATTTCCACAATGATAACCCGTCAGGAAGCCGGTGGCCATTTGGGACTCTGGGAGGATGGTGGGATACTGGTTTACATTGTACACTTCCACAATGATAACCCTTCAGGATGCCGGTGGCCATTTGGGACTCTGGGAGGATGGTGGGATACTGGTTTACATTGTACAGTTCCACAATGATAACCCCTCAGGAAGCCGGTGGCCATTTGGGACTCTGGGATTTTGGTGGGATACTGTTTTGCATTGCACATTTCCACAATGATAACCCCTCAGGAAGCCGGTGGCCATTTGGGACTCTGGGAGGATGGTGGGATACTGGTTTACGTTGTACATTTCCACAATGAAAACCCCTCAGGAAGCCGGTGGCCATTTGGGATTCTGGGAGGATGGTGGGATACTGGTTTACTTTGTGCATTTCCACAATGATAACCCCGCAGAAAGCCGGTGGCCATTTGGGGACTCTGGGAGGATGATGGGATACTGGTTTACGTTGTACAGTTCCACAATGATAACCCCTCAGGAAGCTGGTGGCCATTTGGAATTCTGGGAGGATGGTGGGATACTGGTTTACATTGTACAGTTCCAAAATGATAACCCCTCAGGAAACCGGTGGCCATTTGGGACTCTGGGAGGATGGTGGGATGCTGGTTTACATTGTACAGTTCCAAAATGATAACCCCTCAGGAAGCCAGTGGCCATTTGGGACTCTGGGAGGATGGTGGGATACTGGTTTACATTGTACATTTCCACAATGATAACCCCTCAGGAAGCCGGTGGCCATTTGGGACTCTGGGAGGATGGTGGGATACTGGTTTACATTGTACAGTTCCAAAATGATAACCCCTCAGGAAACCGGTGGCCATTTGGGACTCTGGGAGGATGGTGGGATGCTGGTTTACATTGTACAGTTCCAAAATGATAACCCCTCAGGAAGCCAGTGGCCATTTGGGACTCTGGGAGGATGGTGCGATACTGGTTTACATTGTACATTTCCACAATGATAACCCCTCAGGAAGCCGGTGGCCATTTGGGACTCTGGGAGGATCGTTGGATACTGGTTTCCATTGTACAGTTCCATAATGATAACCCCTCAGGAAGCCGGTGGCCATTTGGGACTCTGGGAGGATGGTGGGATACTGGTTTACATTGTACAGTTCCACAATGATAACCCCTCAGGAAGCCAGTGGCCATTTGGGACTCTGGGATTTTGGTGGGATACTGTTTTGCATTGCACATTTCCACAATGATAACCCCTCAGGAAGCCGGTGGCCATTTGGGACTCTGGGAGGATGGTGGGATACTGGTTTGCATTGCACATTTCCACAATGATAACCCGTCAGGAAGCCGGTGACCATTTGGGACTCTAGGAGGATGGTGGGATACTGGTTTACATTGTACAGTTCCACAGTGATAACCCCTCAGGAAGCCGGTGGCCATTTGGGAATCTGGGAGGATGGTGGGATACTGTTTTACATTGTACAGTTCCACAGTGATAATCCCTCAGGAAGCCGGTGGCCATTTGGGACTCTGGGAGAATGGTGGGATACTGGTTTACATTGTACAGTTCCACAATGATAACCCCTCAGGAAGCCGGTGGCCATTTGGGACTCTGGGAGGATGGTGGGATACTGGTTTACATTGTACAGTTCCACAATGATAACCCCTCAGGAAGCCGGTGGCCATTTGGGACTCTGGGAGGATGGTGGGATACTGGTTTACATTGTACAGTTCCACAATGATAACCCCTCAGGAAGCCGGTGGCCATTTGGGACTCTCGGAAGATGGTGGGACACTGGTTTGCATTGTACAGTTCCACAATGATAACCCCTCAGGAAGCCGGTGGCCATTTGGGACTCTCGGGAGATGGTGGGACACTGGTTTGCATTGTACAGTTCCACAATGATAATCCCTCAGGAAGCCGGTGGCCATTTGAGACTCTGGGAAGATGGTGGTATACTGATTTACATGATGGAATAACCGTTGGAGCAATAATAATACCAACAATCTGATTACGATTCTCGTGCTCAGTCGGGAGCCAGAAAAGAACGCGACATCAGGGTTCCGGGTCTTTATGGGGAATGGTCGGGGTAAAAGGGGAAAGAAAGCCCTGAGATCTGAAGCATTATCGCCGTAAAGACATCATTTACTTCCTAAGTCCTGATGATATTGGATGTCTGTTGTCATGGGACAACAAAGAGGAGGGAATGGGGAAATATGTACTGAACTTTGCATTTTATTGTGAGTATCTGATGAGACAAAATGGAGCTGTACAAACCCCGGAGTGCTGAGCTAGTAAATGCAATATATGTAGGTGACTAAAGTAGCCGGAGGAAACGACAAGAAATGTGCTCACTAAAGGAACTCGTGACTGCAAACACTGAACGCTGTGCAGAAATGAGGAAGTAGCAGAGAAGACTCAACCGGAGATGGCAGCAACAACAAATGTATCGGGAGCACGGAGCTCGCTGGGAACAGTAACCAAGTCTCGTTCTTATGTACAGAAGGAAGACTTTGTCAACGCTGTGTTTGAAGTCCCCTCCCATCCCTGGTGAGAATGGAGGTGAACTTACCCCCTGCAGGTAATAAAGAATAAAGCTGCTTGATGAAGAAACACTCAGTGTTGGGATTGTGTTCTGTGAGTCTCAGCAGAGAGATACTTGACAGGGTGTTAAGGGTGAAAGGTGGGGAGTTTATGGGGCACATGAGGGGATACCTCTTCACTCAGAGGGTCACAGGAGTGTGAAATGAGCTTCACACATCCACAACACATCTGCCCCCGAATGAGGTGGAGCCCAAATGGCGGGTCCCTCAAACGAGCTGTTGCCGACCGGAGACCGGGGTCTTCGGGCTGGTTTGGTGCCACCAGAGTACATGATGTGTGCCCCTGGTGATGGACACACTGACGATAGGTGTCGGCGCTTGGGGGGGGGGGGGGGGGCAGTGTTGTACTTGTACGGGTGGCTGGAGATATCTCAGAGCCAGACAAGGGCTCGTCCTTTATTCTGGGAGGTCCTGGTACCAGTTGTAACGGGGTTTACCCGACGGTGCAGTCTGGGAGGTCAGGGACTGGGCCGTCTCCAGTGCCAGTACAGTCACTCTCAGCTGAGCCTGGAGTGGGAGCAGGGACGGTTCCTGTTGATATACGGACATGAAGGTCCAAACCCGGGGAGAAGCCATTGTCAAATTTCACCAAGAAACAATCAGGCCAAACAAACTTCAGGCAGAACTGGTCAGGATGACAAACAGACATCAGTACACAGAAATGACAACTTATAAAATCAGAAATAAACCAATGTAAAAGCAAATTTAAAACCAGCTCCTTTGCCTGAGGATGGGTGGAATGGAAATGGTCCCGAGGCAAAGGAGGTGGTTTCACACCGTCTGCACGACTCAGTCGCCCCATTGAAGGAGTGGCAGTGGTGATTGAGTTTGCACTGAGAGGGGGATTGGACACGGAGGGACAGGCCTGATGAGGGTCGGTTTGATTGCCGAAGGGATCTGCTGTCTTGTCTTGTGGACTGGCCACTCACGGCTTCCTCACCGCCTCAGACACTGAAAGCCCGTGTTTACCTGCTCTCCCGCCCGCCGGGTCCAGGCAGTCTCGTTCCCCCTGGGAGATGAAAGAGAAAGTAAATTCACCCGCTTACAACTGGACAATGATGCGTGTTAATTATTTGGAGAATGCAGATCAAACAATTAGTGAGGTTGTGGATGTCACCAAAACCGGTGTGTGGAGAAAGTGAGGGTTGTCTAAGGTTACAGTGGGATCGAGACCAGTTGGGAAAGTGGGCCGAGGAATTGCAGGTGGATCTTAGCTGTCACTCAGAAACAGTTCTTCAGGGGGTCAAAGACGACTGAGACACGAAAGAGAACTTTTCTTGGGCTCTGGATTTAAACAGACAAGACTGGTGCACTCGTTCATCTCGTTTGAAGGTACCACGGCAGAATATAAGTTGTTGCTCCGCCACCCTGAGGGTGCAGTCATCAATTAGGAGCAACTTCGCACCATCCTCCACAAGTCTGACTTACCAGTCAGCAAGCATTTTAATTCTTCATTCCCAGTCCTGTTCCGCCGTGTCGATCCATGGACTCCTCTTGTGCCAAGATGAGCTCCCCCCACCCCCAGGGTGGAGGAGCTACACATTATATTCCGTCACATTATATACCCTCCAATCTGATGACATGAACATCGATTTCCACTCAGGAGAACAAATTACCGTCACCCTCCTCTATGCCCCACTCTGACCTTTTACTTCTTCTCACCTGCCTACACTCCTCCCGGGACCCTCCTCCTGCCCTCTCTGGTCCACTCTCCTCTCCTATCAGATTCTTTATTCTCCAGCCCACCCTTTCTTGACCTTCCCCACCCACCCGGCATCAGCTTCCAGCTCGCCTCCTCCCCTCCCCCACCACATTCTTATTCTGGCATCTTCCCCCGTGCTTCTCTGCCCTGCAGAAGGCTCTCGGCCAAAAAGCGCCGACTGTTTATAATTTTCTATAGATGCTGCCTGAGGTGCTGAGTTCCTGCAGCGTTTTGTGTGAGTCGCTTTGGATTTCCAGCATTTGCAGACTTTCTCCTGTTAGTTCCAGAAATCGCCGTCCGTGACCAGGCGATCACATGCGCATGCGTAAGGGGCGCGGGGGGGGGGGGGGGTTCGCGCATAGATGGAAAACGCTGGCCTTGTCATCTATGGCTGCCTCTTTACCCAGAATCCCACACGAGGAAGAGACCCATCTATCCACCACGGCTCCAGCTCCTTCGCTCCTCATCAGAAAGTTGCCCGGAGCCCTCGTAAAGAGAGAGGGAAAGGACTTGGACTGTCCCGGGGTGCGGAGGAAAGGTGTGTCCGGAGTTCACAGTAATTGGATTTCAGTCGCGGTTCGGACTGAACCGGTTCAGGATGGCGGGAAGGGAACAGTAAATCAAACAGCCATGCATTACAACAGTGGTATGCAGAAGAGCATTTTGGACACACAATATGTTGAACCTTGAAGTGGATGGGCTACATCAGCAAAAGACCACGAACATACACTCAGTAGACCCTTCATAAGGTACCTAATAGAGTGGCCACTGTATTAAACATCGAGGAAGCAGTTGATTAAATGAGTAGCCAGTCCCCCCAGGAACGCAGGACGTGCCTGCTTTCTTCTCCGAGACAAAAGGCTCGGAGTCTCGGCGGCAGGTAGGAGCGGGGATCTGGGCGGATTATTATCGGTACCGGCGTCCGAACCGCGACTGAAATCCAATTACTGTGAACTCCGGACACACCTTTCCTCCGCACCCCGGGACAGTCCAAGTCCTTTCCCTCTCTCTTTACGAGGGCTCCGGGCAACTTTCTGATGAGGAGCGAAGGAGCTGGAGCCGTGGTGGATAGATGGGTCTCTTCCTCGTGTGGGATTCTGGGTAAAGAGGCAGCCATAGATGACAAGGCCAGCGTTTTCCCCGTTAGTCCTTAGGCCGTATTTGGAATCGCAAAGGGAGGGAAGGGGAGTAGATGGATCACTCGGGCACCACCGAGCGCTGAGGAGCTTACCTTCCAGTCAATGAAAATGTCAATTTTTACTGTATGAAAAGAATGAAACAAAATCTTTACATCAGTTTTAGTCCTTGTGGAAATCACCTTTGTTCCATCTTGATCTGGACCTTTCTACCTGTGAGAACATGTTTAGTACCATTCGCTTTGAGTACATAATGATACCAATTACCTTTGGCCTGGGTAACAAGTGACCTGTCGCGTTCTCATCACAAATATGCCACACTCCAATGAGAACGAGGACTGCCCTCCCCATCATGTTCATTGGCATTGCCTCTGATGGGCTCTCCACCGTCAATCACCTGTGCGGAGGGGCAGAGTAATTCGAAACTGTCCAGGGTTTGCCGTGTAACATCACATGCTCTTTGTAGTGCTGTAGCACATGACCAGAACTTGAAATAATACCAATGTTTTCCCTAATTTATTTTTCTCACCACGTATGGACCGACTATTTGTCTGAAAGTTAAATGTTTAAACAGCCTGAAAACAGCACGGCATCAACAAAATACCAGCTGTGCAGCAACAAAGGCTCTCTGTGGGAGCATTTCAGTTACTGCGCAGCTCAGAATAATATGGGACAGAGAATAATACTAATGGAAGGAATCAGACTGGGCCAAGTCACAGATTGAATGTCCCATTCTCACACAGACAGGAAAACTGTCGGGGAATTAGATGGACAGACCAGTTGCCGGCACCATGAACAGTTAGAAGGTGAGTTCTTCCCCCAACTTGGGTTGAACCTCGCTGTAACAGTGTGATGTCAGAGATCAGAAAGGAGACTAAAATTATCTCATAATATATTGGCTGTGAAAATTAATCAGATACAGGAGCAGAATGAGGTCGTTTGGCCCATCCAGTCTGCTCCACCATTTCATTACAGCTGATCCATTTCCCTCTCAGCCCCACTCTCCTGCCTTCTCCCCATATCCCTTCCTGCCCTGACTAATCAAGAATCCATCACCCTCTTCCCTAAAATATACCCAATTACTTGGCCTCCAGAGCAACTCATAACAACAAATTCCACAGACTCACCACACTCCGGTTAAAGAAATTCCTCCTCATCTCCATTCTGAAAGAACAAAGCTCGATTTTGAGTCTGTGTCCTCTGGTCTCAGACTCCCCCACTCTAGTAAACATACTCTCCAATCCACTCTATCGAGACTTTTCAATGTTCGATAGATTTCAATGAGGGCCCCTTCATTATTCTGAACTCCAGTGAGTAGAGGCCCCAAGCCATCAAATGTTCTTCATCTGACAAACCTTATAATTACAGAAATATTTTTGTAAACTTCCTTTGAACGCTCTGCAATGTAAGCACATCTGTTCTACTTAAGGGGCCTGAATCTGCTCTCAACAGTCCAAGTGAGGCCACACTTTATAAATACTCAACAACACATCCTTGCTTTTATATTCTCATACTCTTCAACATTATTTCCTCTCCATTGAGAAAACAGTCTGCACTCTCATTGCTTCTAACAAAGTGGATGACCATACACTTCTCTGAATGATGGCTTTCATTCATTGATGTCTTTTGTAAATCTTTTTTACAGGTTAGAAATGGCAAAAATTGTGTACGGGAATTTTAAACAGAACAACCTGTCAGTTTGCTGTCTCTGCCCAGATATTAAAGGAGTTACTAGATATTTAACAATGTGTCACTGTTGATCCTTGGAGATGAAGAATTATGTCATCACAGCTGGAAAAGTGCTTTGTGTCTAAAATGAAGTTTTCTGTTGTAACTCACTGAAATCCACTGGAACTGGGGAGCTGAGAACACACCAGCATTTGTTCACCTGAGATCAGTTCTTCAACTACATTGATTGTGCAAGGGGTTTACTACATCTGACATTTGACTTATGAATTGGCAAAGAACTGTGGGAAGGGATTCACTCTTCACTCACTCATCTGACCTGCATGCACACCAGCGAGTTCACACTGATAAGATGTCGTTCACCTGCGCTGATTGTGGGAAGGGATTCACTCGGTCATCCAGCCTACTGACACACCAGCGAGTTCACACTGGTGAGAAGCCGTTCACCTGCTCAGACTGTGGGAAGGGATTCACTCAGTCATCGCAACTGCAGAGACACCAGTCAGTTCACACCGGGGAAAAGCCATTCACCTGTTCAGACTGTGGGAAGGGATTCACTTGGTCATCTGAACTGAAGATACATCAGCGAACTCACACTGGGGAGAGGCCGTTCACCTGTTCAGACTGTGGAAAAGGGTTTATTCGGTCATCTCAGCTGAAGGTACATCAGCGAATTCACACTGGGGAGAGGCCGTTCACCTGCTCAGTCTGTGGGAAAGGATTCACTCATTCATCTGTACTGAAGGTACATCAGCGAATTCACACAGGGGAGAGACCATTCACGTGCTCAGACTGTGGGAAGAAATTCACTGACTCATCCAGGCTACAGGCCCACCGGCGAGTTCATACTGGAGAGAGGCCGTTCACCTGTTCAGACTGTGGGAAGGCATTTACTCGGTCATCTCAAGTGATGGTACATCAGCGAATTCACACTGGAGAGAGGCCATTTTCCTGCTCTGAATGTGGGAAGAGATTCACTCATTTATCTGACCTACAGGTGCACCAGCGAGTCCACACCGGAGAGAGACCATTCACCTGCTCAGACTGTGGGAAGTCCTTTATTCGATCAGTTGAACTGAAGACACATCAGCGAATTCACACTGGAGAGAGGCCATTCACCTGCTCAGACTGTGGGAAAGGGTTTATTCGGTCATATCAACTGAAGGTGCATCAGCGAGTTCACACTGGGGACAGACCATTCACCTGCTCAGACTGTGGAAGGGGATTTACTCAGTCATCTCAACTGATGATACATCAGCGTATTCACACTGGGGAGAGGCCGTACACCTGCTCTGAATGTGGAAAGAGATTCAGTCAGTCATCCGACTTACAGACACACCGACGAGTCCACACTGGGGAGAGGCCATTCTCCTGCTCCCAATGTGGGAAGAGATTCTCTCAGTCATCCCACCTTGTGACACACTACCGAGTTCACACTGGGGAAACTGTTTAAACAGGCGACAGGCTACAGGCTGGATATTTCACCATCACAGTTACTGAATCAAGTTCAAAAGTGACTGTTGGTGCCGAACTTGGTAATTATTGCTGCTGTTTATCAAACCCAGTTCTGCACTCTGGTCACTGGATGTGGGAGGTATTCCTCAGCTAATGTTCCCGTTTAATGGGACTGGAGTTTAATGGTTTGGATCTGTGACACCGAAATCAGTTCTCATTTAAATTCTGACCACATTGACAGAATCTCCTTTCTCTCCCCTGACTATCATCTCCTATAACTACCGCAAGGCATGAATTTACACTTCCCTGTTGAGCATCAGAGCCGACAGTGCTACCGGCCTTTCTGTTGCTGCCGTGCCCCAATGGGTCAACCACCACCCACCCAGCAGTATCCAACAAGGTGTTCTGCTGAGGAGAATGCCCACAGGACAGCCCCGCACTGTCTCCCTAATGACCCTTACCTCTGCTGGTGGTCACACATCTCCTATCCGAAGCTTGTACTCTGGGTGTGGCCACCTCTTCAGATGTTTCTGTTCAAATATTATTATTATTATTATTATTATTATTATTATTATTATTATTATTATTATTATTATTATTATTATTATTATTATTATTATTATTAAAAATAACACAGGTACATTGAAGTAACAACACTCACAATCCCTCAAAACAAATTATCTTAAAGATTGAACATTTTTGTGAATTAAAAATCCCTACTAAGCAAGAAAAGTGAGAGAGAAAAGAAACCCATTGGGGGTATAACCCCGGAGCCAGGCGTCATACAGAAAGCTTCTAAAAATAAACATCAAACCGCCAACAAGAAAGAAAGATATATCAAAAAACAATTACACTTAGATAGTGGAGGAAATCTATCAGCTAACTGAAATGATAATAACGAGCAAATGAGCCCCATCTCTTCTCAAAATCAAATAAAGGTTCAAAGGTTCGACTTCTAACATTCTCCAAGCTAAGACACAGCATCACTTGAGAGACCCATTGTGACAAAGTAAGAGCTGATATGTCCTTCCATTTCAACAAGATGGCCCTCCCAGCTGTTAATGTAACAAACGCAATAGCATGTTGGTCAGACACAGAAATACCATGGATATTTTGAGGAATTATTCCAAAAAGCACAGTCAACTTCTTTTCTTTCTTTTTACAATATTTTTATTCAGAAGAAAAGAATGATTTACAGAGTGCAATACATTGATACATCTCAACATAACTTGTGTACATTCATATATTGTGATAAAATTGATCAAAATGTTATAGCATATCACATAAAGGTATACCACTCTGTAATCAAAAATTTAAAGATAGGTAATACATCATAAAAAAATATATATTAAAAAAGTCAACCCCCTACCAACTACCAAAGGGAAAAAACTGATGGATGATAATCAATAAATTAGAAAAGAAAACATATTCGCTTAAGAAGAGAAGATAAAAATATACATAAAAGTCTGTGCACTGTTAAACTTTATAAATTGGAAAAGTTATTTAGGAAAGGTGCCCAAATATCATAAAAAGATTGTTTCGAATTTAAGACTGAGCAGCGGATCTTTTCTAAATTTAAATCAGACATAATATCACGTAGCCATTGAAGATGTGTAGGAGGGGTAGACTAAGAAGCTGTCCAGTTTTTATCCGAATGTTTCGCCACTTTGTAATAAATGTAACTCTGCTGATGCCTCTTTAATTCATATGTTTTGGATTTGCCCTAAAATTGAAAAGATTTGGCGGGAAGTATTCCATACCTTCTCACAAATTTTTAGGGTCCAATTTGACCCAAATCCGTTTACTGCCTTGTTTGGTATTATTGCAGATGAAGATATAACTTTAAATACTTCTAACCTACAGGGTTTAGTTTTTACCTCTCTTTTAGCAAGGAGAGCAATCTTGCTTAAATGGAAGCACAGTCAATTTATTAGGTTGTAATTTGATTCTGAGTGCTTTAGAAATTATCGAAAAGACTGACTTCCAAAACTATTTTAATATAGAACTTGACCAGAACATATGTGTCAGTGTAACTCTCTCAGTTTTACATCTATCACAATACTTGTCAACTTTGGGAAATATTTAAGAAAGTCTCTCCTTCGACAAATGGTAACGATGTACAATTTTAATTTGAATCAGTGAATGGCTAGCACAGATCGAAGAAGAGTTAACCAGCTTCAGTATCCGTGTCCAATTCTCCCATATCAACGTCAAACTGAGTTCCTTCTCCCAATCTTGTTTAATCTTAAGTAAAGGACGCTTATCCCATTGTAATAATAAATTATAAATTCTTCCAATAGAACCTTTCTTCGAAGGGTTCTTATTCATAATAGTCTCTAATAAGTCAGCCTCCAATATGTAAGGAAAATTACTTAAATATTTTTGAATTTCTGAAACAATATCTAACTTGAAGGTATTGTAAAAAGTATGAATATGAGAGAGAATATTTATCGACTAATTGTTCAAAAGACATCATTCTGCCTTCTTTAAATAAATCTAAAGAGGAAGTAATACCTTTATTTTTCCAAAGTAAAAATAAATTGGATTGCTCCAGGAAGGTTTAAAAAAGGGATTACGATAAAATAAACTACAAAGTTTAAATTTTTTAAGATTAAAAAAATTGTGGACATGGAGCCAAATTTGCAAAGAGTGCTTAACCACAGGATGTAGGTTTAAATTAGCAACTTTAGCTAATTGTATAGGTAGAGCAACTCCTAATAACGGAGTTAAATAAAACTGTTTCACAGCTCTCAGTTCCAGGTTTACCCAAAATGGCCGATCATTCCTATCACCCTAATATAAGCAAAAGGACATATATCGCAAATTAACACCCCAATAATAAATTCTTAGATTAGGCAAAGCGAGACCTCCGTCCTTTTTCAACTTCTGTAAATGACATTTACTAATTCTTGGTCTTTTATTATCCCAAATAAAAGATAGAATAATAGAACCAATCCCATCAAAATCCCCTGATAGCTGAAAAATAGA
Organism: Hemitrygon akajei; assembly: GCF_048418815.1. Lineage (NCBI taxonomy): Eukaryota > Metazoa > Chordata > Chondrichthyes > Myliobatiformes > Dasyatidae > Hemitrygon > Hemitrygon akajei. The sequence continues at coordinate 6,372,597 of NW_027331923.1, forward strand.
CCTACAGTTATTAATGACAACAGTAGCAATAGGAGATTTATATATGATTTTAATCCAATTATTAAAATTAATACCATAACCAAATGTTTCTAAGACATTAAGTAAATATTTCCATTCAACTCGATCAATTTCCTTTTCAGCATCCAAAGATTCAACGCATTGTGGAGATTTAGAAGCGGGCGAATGTATAATGTTAAATAGTCTCCGAACATTTGAATAAGAATAACGACCTTTATAAAGCCTGTTTGAGCTTCAAAAATGATTTTACCCACAAACTCTCCAACCGATTGGCCATTATCTTTGACAGAATCTTAGCATCAACATTCAATAATGAAATAGGTCTGTATGAGCACAGGCAATAGGATCTTTATCCTTTTTGAGGATGAAAGAAATAGAAGCCTCATAAAAAGTAGAGGGTTAATCGCTTTTCACAAAAGAATCTTTAAGCATCTCCAACATATATGGAGAAAGCAATTTTCCAAATTTTTTATAATATTCTACAGGATAACCATAAAGTCCCGGAGCCTTACCAGATTGCATTGAAAAAATAGGTTTATGAATTTCGGATTCAGTAATTTGGGCATCCTAATGACCTAATGGTCTTCCTAATGACCCTTACCTCTGCTGGTGGTCACGCTTCTCCTATCCAAAGCTTGTACTCTGGGTGTGGCCATCTCTTCAGATGTCTCATTGATAGTACCTTCAGGCTGCCGAATGATCCTGAGTACATCCAACTCCCTGAACCAGTCATCAGGCGCTGTGATTAGGTGCACTTCAAACAAATAATCATGAGGGAAACTGTTAGATATCCAGAATTCCCACATCTGACCGGAGGAGCATCCCATCTGCTCTGCACTAAAACACACCACTGTGGGTCAGGAAGGAATTAACATATGCAAAAAAAAAACATCAAACGTTAATGGGTCAATGACAGTGGAAGGAGAGTGAACAATTGTTTGTGTTTTTGCCATGAGGTCGAAGGAATAGAGGCTGCCATTTTGTGAAGCTGCTCTGTAACCCCCATTTTGTGAACTGATTGCTATGGGATAATCTAATCAGATCAACTGAACACCAGAAGTTTCTGGTGTTCCCATTCTAAGCCTGAAATCACTCTCACATAAACCATGTATTATGTACACTGTCAGGTTTGCAGAAGTAATCTCGTTATCTCTGAACCTAAAGTCACTCTGAGATAAGCTGTGTATTATGTACAGTGGCAGGTTTGCAGAAGGAATCTCGTTATCTCTGAACCTGAAGTCACTCTGAGATAAGGTGTGTATTATGTACAGTGGCAGGTTTGCAGAAGGAATCTCAATATTTCTGCCGAGTGTCTGAACCAGAGCTGAACCAGAGTTTCTTAACAAGAGTTCCAAATACAAAGCTGTGATAACTCCTGAGACTAGCCCTCACAAGGAAGAAACCCCATGGAAGGGACAGGAGAAGAAATGATCGATCGTTTGGACAAAATGGGATCCACTGTTTCAGTGTTGCGAATTTGAGAAGTGGCCAGGGTGTGTATTACTGCAGAGGGAACAGTGGAATTCATGTTTTAAGTTTTTGGCCAGAGATCAACATAGTTACTTTGTTGTTTGTGCAGGAATTTGATTAAATTGAACTTGAATTTGATTAATTAAGAGTTGCCTGGTGAGTTTCCAAACTGATCTCAGTTGATGAACGGTGAACATATTTTCGCGCCCTGGGGTGCACTCGAAAAGACACAAAAGTGGTCTGGGACCCTAGTGTCGAGTTGAACCACACAGTAGGTTAGGATATTAAACTGTGAACGGGAAAGGACAGGAAGAACCCAGGGATTCAGAGGATTTCAGAGATTACTTTCATGGTTAATTATGAAGGAAATGGTCAGATTATGAGGAGCTGTTAGGAAAGTTTGAGAGTCGAGGGTCAGGGACTCTGGAGGAAGAATTCAGGAAAATATGAAAATAAATTAAAGAAATTATAAGGGATTAAAAATGTTATAATGTGATGTTTGTTGGATGATCTAATGGAAGTGAAGAGAGAAAAAACTGAAACTGACAGAGGAATTGTGTAAGTGTAGGGAAGAGTTAGAAATTCTGACGGAGCAGGATCAGGTGAATTTGATCCACATGAGTCAGTTTCAGGCTCAGTGTGAAGCGTTAACAAGAGTACATGAGAAAACTGAAGAAGAGTATAAACAGGCGGATACAGAATTAGGGAAAGGAAAAGTCAGGGTCGGGATTTACGGCTGTTGTGAATGTCATGAAGAAATCGGTAGCTGAGAGGAAAGGCTGCGCTGATCGCAAGTGTTTAAAGCAGATGGAAAATCTGTAAAGTGAACTCTCAGCTCGGAGAGGAGTGATATGTGCGAGGACTGACGATGATGGTGATGCAGATTGGGGTGATTTAGCGTATGAAGAGACGCTTGTATCACACACCGGGTTGCTCTCTTCAGTCACCTGATGAGGTAATCGTAGCCTTTGGCCAGGGGCAGATATGGTTAGGTAATGCCCAACCTTCATAGAGTGTTTCAACCCTTAACCACCACACCGTCCAGCTGGTGGATCTGAAGTGAGGGCCAAGTCACTGCCCATCTGTTCCTGACCTCCAGATCAACCCCTCTCTCCAGCTCCATACCCAGTCAGGGGCTCTTTCTGCTTCCTCCCCCATCCTGCCAGCTGCTTGCTTCTTGCTCTTTTCATCAAGGCCCAGCACAGACAGCAACCTCCATGCTGGCCGTGCCGGGAACCCACTACAGTCGATCTCCATGAGGAACAGCCACGTCTGCCATCCTTTGTCCCTGCACTCCGGGACTAACAGTGTAAAAGCCAGGATTATTGGGGAAGTGGCCCGCCTCCCAGCAGGTTTTTCCAAGAGTGGGTGGAACCTTCAACACCCAGTGCCCCAATGGCGCCTGTAGTAATGGAGGGACTGCAGGACACATCAGAGCCGGGGGTGTGGGGCGTGTGTGACACGGTATTCTGTCCCTTTGACGTGGCCCAGTTGAGTGCTGGAGCTGTGAATGAGAGATGATTCTCGGAAACTTTCCCGGTGCATTCAGCAGACAGGACAACTCACGGTTTATATGAAACGGAGGAGGGGAAGCTAACCCTTCTCTGTCTAACTTCAGCTTTCCCTTCAGCCCTGCCGGAGGAACAGGCACCCGCCCAGGGGACACGGGGTGATTTACAGAAGGCACCATTAGAAGCTGCTGGTCTAATAGAGGTGACAGTGGAGGTTTTGCATAACTGCAGACAGTGGAAAGGAAGGAACCTTCTATATCTGTGACGATGTTGTGGCCGGTTTTCTCGAGTGTTTTGGGTCCTACTTTGGATACGCAGAATTTGACTCCGTGACAGAGTAGGAACTGGCCGAGGAACTTGGTATCGCACAGTACCGAGGGGAGCAGAAGGGTGTGTGAAATGATTGATCCATTCAAATCCCTCACATGCTGAAGCATGGGCTCTCAGAAGGATGATGTGAACGAGGGAAAAGGGATTGAGGGAGAAAGGTACAGAGGAGGGTAAGGGGAAACAGGGTTGTAAAACAACCCTATCACAGAACAAGGTTTGCAGTGGCAGAATGAAGGGAGACGGGGTGCTGATCAGGATGAGCTGCCACCGAGCTCAACAGCGCCGCCTGATGGCTGGGTAGTCAAACACGTGGTTGAAACACTTACGTTCCCACTGTTATGAGCACTGGATCCCCAAAGAAATGATGCAATTCTGGATACAAAGTTTATTTTGCCGTTGATTGCCCACAACCCAGGTGGGTTGGGACTTGTCAGGACGTAACAGTGACCTATTGCCCCTGTAAGGACAACTGTGTTACGTACAATGCATTGCCCATGATGCTGATGAAAAGCCACGACTTGTATCCAGAGTTACCTATGGGGAGTCCAAGTTGAATGTGTGTTCACCACGTGGTTGGATGGTGCAGCTGGACCGCTTGTAGAAACTAAAGTAGGAATCCGCCCCGTAAACTTTATTTGGAATGCCGGAGAATCTTGAACCACCCTAAACATGGCCACGTTCAATGCAACACTTTGGGAAATGGAAGATTCGGTTATTATAAATGAATTTTATTTTGATTGTGGAAGTTGAGTATCGTTGAAATACATTCGAAACGTTCAGATTGTTTATGTATTTAGTCTTTTTATGTGATAAAATGGATAAAATGTACAATCCCAGTGCTTTGATTTTCCATGTTTTAAACACTTGCGATCAGCGCAGCCTTTCCTCTCAGCTGCCGATTTCTTCATGACATTCACAACAGTCGTAAATCCCGACCCTGACTTTTCCTTTCTCTAATTCTGTATCCGCCTGTTTATACTCCTCTTCAGTTTTCTCATTTTCTCTTGTTAACGCTTTCACACTGAATCTGAAACTGACTGATGTGGATCAAATTCCCCTGACCCTGCTCCCTCAAAATTTCATTTTTCCCCTCTAACTCTTCCCTACACTTACACCATTCCTCTGCCACTTTCAGTTTTTTCTCTTTTCACTTCAATTAGATCATCCAGCAAACATCACATTATAACATTTTTAATCCTTGGACATACGTTGCCTGACAATGAGAGTTATTAACTTTCAAACTTTGCAGATAAAGCAGGACCTTACTTTCTAAGATCTCTGAATCAACTTAAGCAACTTTACTTTTTCTCTACACTTACTGGCATAAACTTAACATCTTTGCAGATGAACACTTCAGCAAAATAAGAGTGAGGATTATCTGATGTGTCCTCCCCTGTATCATTTAACACCTCACTGTTATTCCTAACACACTTAAATTTCCACATAACATTTCTTTTACGACTAAAATATTGAAAAAATTTTATGGTCACTCTTAATATTATCAGCAATATCCTTCCCAACCTGTCTTTGGCAATCTGAATTTACCACTTGAGTATAGCTCTCATATTTTCATAAGCCCTATTGTTAAAATCTATTCGTATTTATTTCTGTATTCCTTATATAGTTGTCTTTTCTTGAATATTTTTATATATCTTACATTTTCCATCTAGTTGATCTATTGTTTTTTTTTTGCTTCTCCTGACCTTGAGTGTGAACATTTCCTGCACTACATGTATTACCTATTCAAATCGATGCCACTGTCCCTCAAACTGACCAAATGTTAAGCAGTTTCTTCCAGCGTGCCCTCTGAGGTCTTTGCCGCATCTGCACAAACTTTGTCTTTGTGAAACTCAGTTTAAACCCTTTCGTTTTTACTGATATAATTCCCCCCAAAGTACTTCGAGATCAACAATGTTATGATCACTTGTTCCTCAAAAACTGCGACAAAGTCGGTACTCAAAACTGTCCCTTGAATGTCACAGAATATCAGATCCAGACAGGCCTCCCCTCTTGTTGGTGTATTCGCACAGTGGGTCAAACCTGTCCCTTGAATGTCACAGAATATCAGATCCAGACAGGCCTCCCCTCTTGTTGGTGTATTCGCACAGTGGGTCAAAACTGTCCCTTGAATGTCACAGAATATCAGATCCAGACAGGCCTCCCCTCTTGTTGGTGTATTCGCACAGTGGGTCAAAACTGTCCCTTGAATGTCACGGAATATCAGATCCAGACAGGCCTCCCCTCTTGTTGGTGTATTCGCACAGTGGGTCAAAACTGTCCCTTGAATGTCACGGAATATCAGATCCAGACAGGCCTCCCCTCTTGTTGGTGTATTCGCACAGTGGGTCAAACCTGTCCCTTGAATGTCACAGAATATCAGATCCAGACAGGCCTCCCCTCTTGTTGGTGTATTCGCACAGTGAGTCAAAAGTGATGCACATGTGTTACACTAACAAAATGCAGAACAAAGTATAACAGCTGCAGGGAATGGTAAATGATAAGGTGCCAGATCATTATGTGGCAGATTGTGAAGCCAATATACTGCTAGTCTCATAGCTGTGCGATAAATGTTGTCATTAAGCCCCGTGGTACGTGCTTTCAGGGTGACTTCTGAATGATTCCTGTGTCTTTGCCATGAAATTCAGACAATTCCTAGACTCGGTCACTGTCTGGGAAGGACGTAACTGTCATGGATCTGGCCCTGACGGTGAACATGGTAACTCTCCCTGTCTCACATCGTCTCTTTCCTTCGGCTTCTCATGGACACAAAGGACAATACCTTACAGCCAGTGAACGCACCATCCGGCTCGCCGTTGGTCTCCAGAAGGAAACCGGTATGGTCACCTCCTATTTGCACCAGCCAAGACTTGGCCTCTGTCCTGATCTCCTTGATGTTCTATGTCCAGGGCGTAGCAGCTTTTAGGTAAGGTTCTGAGACAGTCAGCTTTAGTCCACGAACACCTAATGGAAACTTTTGCCTGTACCTTTTTATACGAATTTCTTTAAGTCCAAACCAGGTGGAGATACCCTGGTGGTTCCCCTATGGCAGGGAAGGGTGAAGTCAGGCAGTGTGGTAGTGACAGTTTACTCACTAGTTACTGGAGACAGGCAGGAGATACTGTGGCCACAAAAGAGACACAAGGATGGTGTGTTGCCTCCTGGGTGCTAGCGTCTAGTGTGCATAAGAGCAGCTGCAGGATATTGTCAAGGGGAAGACTGAAAATCCAGAGCTCCTGCTGCAAATTGGCACCAACGTCATTGTCAAAGAAATGAGATTATATCGTACATACTGAGTGTATAGAGTTAGGGTGTACATTGTGGCCAATGGACACACCATCCAACTGGTGTTTGGTCTCTGAAAGGAAAGCAGTGCAGTCAGAAATTCGGTATAATTCCAGTTCTACTCAGAGCTGCACCCCAGACTCAGGACTGGACTCAATGGCACTACCGCAATTTGTGAGTACAATCACGTTTCCAGCAAAATCTTCCCACCCAGCCACAATTTGACAAATCCACTGGTCCTGGGCTCCCGGAATCAGGCACTGGCTTGAGCTGCTCCTCATCCTAGAGCAAACTAGGACTCGGTCTCTGCAGGACATATCTGTCATGGATATGGACCTGACCCTATCCCCGGTAATTCCCCTGTCTCATATCGGCTCTTTCCTCCTGTCTCCCATGTACACTAAGGACTATCTCACCACCAGGGAATGCACCATTCAGCTCGCCTTTGGTCTCTGGTATGGTCACTTTCTATTTGGCAGTCAGACCGAGTCTACAAACACCTTTGGTAACTTTTGCCTGTACCTGGCTCTATGATTTTTCTTTAAGTTCAAAATGAGGCGTAAAAACCCTGGTGGTTCCCCTGTGGCAGGGAAGGGTAAAGTCAGACAGTGCATGAGTGATAGGGGACTTGATAGTTTGTGGTACAAACAGGAGATATTGTGGCCGCAGAAGAGACTCCAGGATGCCGTGTTGCCTTCCAGGTGCTTGGGTCCAGATGTACCAGAACAGGACATTCTCAAGGGGAAGAGTGAGCAGCCAGAGGTCGTGGTGCATATTGGCACCAATGTCATTGTCAAAGAAGTGGAAGCGATTCAACAGACTAAATATATAGAATTGGGATATAGGATGAAGAGAAGGACCTCCCAAATAGTAATTCCTGGATTTCCCCGGTGCCATGGGCTAGTATAGGTTGGAATGGGATGATAACACAAATGCATCAGTACATGGAACTGTAATGTTGAGGCCATTTCAGAGACTTGGTTGAGAGATGAGCAAGGACACGTGATTAATTTGCCAGGCTTTAGAACTTTTTAAAAAAGGAAAAGAAGAAGGGAGAAGAGGTATGATTTTGCAATACTAACCAGGGCAATTTCAGAGCTACACACAGGGGACACACGGTGGAGGGTTCAGACACTGCGTCCATTTTGAGTAGAACTCAAGAACAGAAAGGGTTCTATCAAACTGATGGGATTGTACTACTACCTGGTGTGGGTGATGAATCTATTCAGCAAATTATGAGGGCATTAGGCAGAAACGAAGCAGTGTTATTTGGAAATAACCTTTCTTCTGGCAAATCCACATCCGACATGGGGAGAAGTTTAAAGATCAATTGCACAAAGCACAGTAAAGGTATGTTCCTGTTAAAATGAAGGACAGGGATGGGATGGAAAGAAAAGAGAAACTTGCATGCCCACAGAGGTGAAGAATTTAGTCAGGAAGAAAAAGGAAAAGCACATCAAGTTTTGGAAGTTAGTATTAAATAGAGTAGATGAAGGTTTTCAGAGTCCAGAAAAGAACTCTACTTGCCAAGGAATTTACGAAAGCCCACAGGGGCCATGAAAATTCCTTGACAAGTAGAGTTAAGGTGAATCCCAAAGCACTCTCTACATGTATCAAGACATAGGATAAGGAGGGAGAAGGTAGAAGCCCTCTAGGATAAAGAGGAGAACATTTGCTTGGATCCGGAGAATATGAGTGAAATACATAATAAGTACTTTTCTTCAGTATTTACCAAAGGGAAAATAATAAGGGAAACTATATAAATATTATATAATATTTATATATTATATATTTATATAGTGACTAGTTGACATTTTATGTATTTATGTATAAAAATGTTAGGGAGTCTGAAGGACAAGGAGGAGAAAGTATTGGATCTCCTAATGAGTATTAAGGTTAATAACATCCTGGGGCCTGATGGGATTTACGCCATGTTTTTGAGTGAAGCAAGATACGAGATTGCTGCGGCCTTGACCAATAGCTTTGTATCTTCCCTCGGCACAGCAGAGTACCCAGAGGACGGGTGAGTGGCGAATGTTAAACCTGTAAGTACGAAGGGAACAAGGGAAAATCCAGAGAACTCCAGACCGGTAGGTCTCACGTCAGTTGGACAAAAATTGCCGGGGAAACTTCTTCGAGATTGTATATAGGAGCTTTTGGAGGCCAGGGCCTAATTCGGGAGAGCCATCATGTCTTTGTGTGGGGCAGGGCCCGTTGAGATTTCTGTCAAAGTTACAAAATACATAGTTGTAGGTAGAGCAGATGATGTCGTCTCCGTGGATTTTACTAAAGCATTTAACAAAGTCCTTCTTGATTAAAGACAAAGGGTAGTGTTTGAAGAGACTTGTACGAGCTGGACGTCTGAAATTCATGGTGTTCTGCTGGGACCTCTGCTGTTTGTGAAATATTAGAATGACCGGGATGAGAATGTAGATGGGTGGTTTAATAAGTTTTTGAATGATATCAAGAGTGGCGCAGTTGTGGATGGTGCAGAAGACTGGTAAAGAATACAGCGCAGTGTAGATCATTCGGAGATAAGGACAGTGAAATGGAAGATGGAGCTGAACACAGATAAATGTGAAGTGTTGCACCTTGGTAGGCCAAAAGCCAGTAGTAAAGGGTTAAGGGGAAGACCATTAACAGTGTTGCTGGGCAGAGAAGTTTGAGGTCCAAGTTTATAGCTCCTAGAAAGTGACTACGCAGGTCATCCTGTGCTTAAGATGCTTGCAAATGCATGTTTTTATTGGCTGAGTTATTGAGCTAAAAGTTCAAGAGGTGATGTTGCAGCTTTAAAAGATTCCGGTTAGGCCACATCACCAGTACTGCATATAATTCTGGCTGACCCAGTGTAGGAAGGGTTTTGGGGCATTGGAGGAGGAGCAGAAGAAGCTTACCAGGATGCTGTCTGGTTGAAAGGACGTGTGTTAACATAAGTGTCCTGAGAAACTTGGGCAGCGGAAGAGGCTGAGGGGAGGCCAGACAGAGGTTTATAACATCAGGTAGAGTAGATATGGAGAGTCTTTATCACATGGTAGAAATATCCAATACATTGAAGGGGAGAGGGTGCAGTTTGAAAGTAGATGTGAATGGTAAGTTGTTTTTACTCAGAATGCTGGAGTGGTGGAATTAAGTACATCAGGGTTTTTTGCAGAACGTTTAGATCGGTACATCGAGGATGGATGGAGATGGACTTTGTGTTGATCGGAAGGATTAGCTTTTGGGGGTTTACTGATTTACTATTCAAATTGTTTGACACGATATTATGGGCCAAAAGGTCTGTTGCCTTGCTGTTCAATGATCTGATCTATACTGGGAACCGGTATGACAGAGGCAAGGATGACCCAGCAGGTTTACAAGTAGATGATGCGTGTAACAGGAATGTAAGGAAGAACAAGCCAGTGAATGGGTACAAATGCAAACAGAGCAAAGAGTTAAATTGTACCACAGAGGCAACATTTACAAAAGACAAAGAACACAGGACTGAAGGACTGCATGTCGTCTGCTGAATGCTAGATCTGTGGCATTCGACTCCGGTGACCTTGTCCTGTACCTGGAAACCTGGTATCATTTGCGAAGGGCTATTTCAAGGAGGAAGAAACAAATTCGAACGTGTTTGGAGGTGTCATCGGGTGGACGGCAACTCAGGCAGGGTTTGCAAGACATTACATCCAGCAAAGCATTTATTTTCACTGCAGCAAGGGAAGACTAGCACTGCACAAGAGCTGATAATAGCTTTGTCCAAAAAAAACACGCAAGCCAGTACATTCACTCCTTCAGACGCAAGTTCAAGGACAGGGTGCATTCTGGATCACCGGTGACCTGAAAGAACTTTTAAATAAAAAAGCAGAAAGCCTTCAGGTGTGGAGACAAGCAAGTACTGAGACGAGTACAGAGTGAACTGTGGGTAGGGCTGAGGAAGTGTGAAGCTTCCTACAAGAGGAAGCTGAGGTACAAGCTCCAGCAGAGTAGCATAAGGGACGTGTGGCCAGAAGAAGCAGATCATTGGCTTCAAGGTTAAAGAAAGGAAGATCGAGGGCTGCCTTGACAGGGCCAATAAATCGGATTTGATTTTCAAAGCAGGTTCAGCTTGGCATCTCCTGCTGTTCCCTGCCCCACCTCTTGCCAAGACCGCACACTCTTCCTACCCCTGATGACTTCTCCGATGTGCTGTTTTTCCAGCCCGCTGCCTTGGAGTATCCTTCTTGCATGGGTATGACCACCCTACCCCGCCTCCTCCACCGCCATCTGTGACTACAGGTCAGGCTGACGAGACAGCTGGAGACAGTACATCAAGGCAAGGCCGTTGGGCCCCGACGGTATCAGCTCCAGGGTATTGAAAGCGAGTCTGGTATTTTGTAGCACCTTTGTAATGGAAGACTTCCTGCTTGGTTCCTCTACCCAAGAAGGTAACACAAACGTGACTTGATGACTACAGAACAATTGCCCTCACATCTCGTGTGCCGAAGTTGCTGGAGAGGCTGGTGTGACCGCAGTCAAGGTCTTCATTGGACCCTCTACACTTTGCCAAGCAGTTTCTTGCGAGAGTGAACGCTGCCATCACCTACGTGTTGCGGCGAGCTCACCCAATCCTGGCAGATGCTGGTGGCAGAGCGAGAACCAGCAGAAAGGATGTTTCCAACCTTGTCAACAACCCGGAGTCTTTTCAGTTAGTGGCAGAGAGGAGGTCACGGAGCAAACTGTTATCCATTGTGGACAATCTGTCACATCCTCTGCATGACCTACTGACTTGTCAGCGGAGCCCCCCCCCCCCCCACCCCGTTTCGAACAGACTCACTCAGCTCCGCAGTCACAAGGATCATTACAGAAAATCTCTCCTACCAAATGCAATAAAGGCACACACAACAGTTCACCTTTCTGCGACTGGAGAACACACGTCGTTGTTCAATAGTCTCTGCATTATTATATCACACATTATGTTTGCACATTGGTACAGTATTATTGTGTATATTATTACTCTCTATTTTATTCTTTAGTAAAGTCTGCATACTGCTTAAACCTTGCTGCTGTAACGAAAGAATTCCCCACTCGGGGATCAATAAAGAATGTATGATTATTATTATTATTATTATTATTATTATTATTATTGTTGTTATTATCAGCATCGTCATTACTGTTCTCCAGCCCTTGATCTCTGTCAGCAATCAGCTTCCCAACTGTTTACTTCACCACTGACCAATCTCCCGGTTTCATCTATCACCTTCCCTCCACCCCCCACCCCCCCCATCCCACATACACACATTCTGACTCCCTCTCTTCCTTTCCAGTCCTGAAGAAGAGTGTCGGTCTAAAACGCCGACTGTTCACTCCTCTCCATCGTTGCTTTCTGCCCCCCTGGGTTCCTCCAGCATTTTGTGTGTGTGTGTTGTTTTGGATTTCCTCATCAGCTGATTTCTCCTGTTTAAGCAAATACGCATGCGCGGGCGTCGCAGCCCATTCCCGGATATCGCGCATGCGCTCAGCAGACGAGAGGCGCTCAGGGATCGGACGCAGGTAGGAGCGGGGCCGGGGTGGGAACTTAATCACCAGCGTCTGAACCGCGATTAAAGAAAACTTACAATGAGCTCCATCCACACTGGTCCTGCAGCTCAGGACACTTCTAGATTTTTCCGCCTCTCTCAGCCCCGCGATTTACCCGAGCCACGGGGAGTTTACGGCGGATAAGAGCTGGCGGCGCCGCCATTTCTGCGGCGCATGCGCATCGCCCGTTCCTTGGATGGCGGACAGATAGGTTTCTTGCTCGCGGGCGCTTCTGGGTAAAGCGGCAGCCATGGGTGACACTGCCAGCGTTGTCCTAAATAATGCCGGCTTCCAGCTGTGAAAATCCAAGGATCAGTACCTCGGAACAAAAATATGGTGTCCAGTTACTCTCGGAAGAGTCTACCTCCCAGTTCGTGAAAATGTGAATTAGAGCTGTATGTGAAAAAGAAATCCTCCCGTCAGCTTTAGTTCTCTCTGGGTAAATCCTCTCGACCTCAATGACAAATGACTTGTAGCTTTCACATCACAAAGGTGCCACACTCCAATGAGAATAACTACTGCCCTCCCCTTCACAGCCATTGGCATTGCCATCGATGGGTTCATCACTGTCAATCAGCTGGGGGTGGGAGGGGATCCCAGTAATTAGAAAATCTCCAGGATCAGACATGTAGTAACAAGTTCACTTTGTAATGTTGTGGAACATGACCTGAACTTGAAATAATACGAAAGGACAGAGACAAAGTGAGCCAAGTCACAGGTTGATTGAAGGGTGAAAGAGCCCATTCTCATACAGAGGGAATACAGTCAGAGAATTTGTTGGTCAGTCAGGATGCCTGATCCGTGACATGTTAGAAGATGAGGAGTTCATATCTAAACATAGGAACAGAAGTCTGCAATACATTACAGGCCCTTCGGCCCACAATGTCGTGCCGACCATATAACCTACTCTAGAATCTGCCTCGAGTTTCACTACCACGTAGCCCTCTGTTTTTCTAAGCACCACATACCTACCTAACAGTGTCTGAAAAGACCCTGATTGTATCTGCCTCTACCACCATCGCTGGCAGTGCATTCCATGCACTTGCCACTCTCTGTGTGAAAAACTTACCTCTGGTATCCCCCTTGTACCTACTTCCAAGCACCTTAAAACTAACCCCCCCATGTTAGCCAATTCAGCCCTGGGAAAAACCTCTGCCTATCCACACGATCAATACCTCTCATCATCTTATACAACTCCCTCAGGTCACCTCTCATCTTCCATCACTCCAAAGTTTACTCAGCCTATTATTGTAAGGCATGCTCTCCAGTCCAAGCAACATCCTTGTAAATCTCCTCTGCACCCTATTTAGAGTATCCACATTCTTCCTGTAGTGAGGTGATCAGAATTGAACAGAGTGCTAAAAGTAGGGCCTAACGAAGGCCTTTTATATCTGTAATAGTACCTCACCGCTTTTGAACTCAGTCCCATTGCTCATGAAGGCCTTCTTAAAAACATTTTCCAGCTGCGTAGCAGCTTTGTATGAACTATTGACACAGATCCCAAGATCTCGCTGATCCTCCAAACTGCCAAGAGTCCTATCATTAATATTGTATTCTGTCTTCAAATTGGACCTACCGAAATGAACCACCAGGTTGAACTCCATCTGCCAATTCTCAGTCCAGTTCTGCATCCTATCGATGTCACGCTCTACTGTGACAACCATTCAGACTATCCACAGCACCCCCTACATTTGTGTCATCGACAAACTTACACACCCATCCTTCTACTTCCTCATCAAGGTCATTTTTAAAGGTCAGAATGAGGAGAGAGGAGGGGTCCCAGAACAGATCGCTGCAGAATATCACTGGTCACATCCTCCATGCACAATACAAACCATCGACAACCACCCTTTGCCTTCTGTGGACAAGCTAGTTCTGGATCCACAAAGCAGCTCTTCTTGGATCCTTCCTCGTTACTTTCTCAATGAGCCTCGTATGGGGAAACTTATCGAAAGTCTTACTGAAAACCACGTACACTACATCCAATGTTCTACCTTCATCAATGTTACATCCCCAAAGAGTTCAGTCAGGTTGGTAAGGCATGACCTGCCCTTGACAAAGCCATGCTGACTACCCCTAACCTGATGCTCATAAGTCCTCCCGCTTAGGATCTTCTCCAACAAATTGCCCACGACTGATGCAAGACTCACTGGTCTATAATTTCCTGGGTTACCTCTACTCCCTTTCTTGAACAATCCTCGGGTGCTTCTCCCATCCCTATTGATGATAAAAAGATCATCGCCAGATGCTCAACAATCTCCTCCCTCGCTTCCCACAGTAGCCTGCAGTATATCTCAGCTTGAGATGAACTGGGTAATATGATGCCAGAGCTCACATTGAGAGAAGATCTTATAAAAAAATGTAAAATTATGAATCAGATAGATAAGATAGAGGCAGGAAGGTTGTTTCCACTGGTAGGTGAGACTAGAACTAGACCACATCACTTCAGGGCATTTGGGATGGAGCTGAAGAACTGCTTTTCCCTGAGGGAGGTGAATCAGTGGATTCTTTGCCCAATGAAGCAGTGGAGGCTACCTCAGTAAATGCATTTGAGACGAGGTTGGATAGATGTTTGCAAAGTAGGGAAATGAAGGGCGATGGGGAAAAGGCAGGTTGGTGGAGACAGGCCAGATGATGTTCTCCTACTCCTTTTTCTTATTTTCTCACCACAGACTAAAATCTCACCTGAAAAACTGTCCTTCACCTATTGATGTCCTTTCAAATATTTTTACAGGTTTGAAATGGCAGAACACTTATGCATGGGCTGTCTCTTTCCGGATATATAAGGAGTGGCCAAATATTTCCTTTGCAAGACCGACACATCTGTTGTCAATCCTTGGAGATGAAGAATTATCTCATCCCAGCTGGAAATGTGTTTTGTGTCTGAAATGAAGTTTTCTGTTGTAACTCACTGAAATCCACTGGAACCGGGGAGCTGAGAACACACCAGCATTTGTTCACTGGAGTTCAATTCTTCAATGCATTGATTGTAGAAGGGATTCTAACGTCTGATTGTCTGAATTGACAGATGATTGATCGCAGTGAGATATCATTCTCCTTCTCTCAGTGTGGGAAGGTATTCACTCACAGCCTACCCACAGACATGCCAGTGAGTTCACAGTGGAGAGAGGCAATTCACCTGCTCTGTGTGAGGGAGGGGAACTACTCAGTCATCCAGCCTGAAGATACATCAGCAAGTTCACACCTTAGTGAGATGCTCCACCTGTTCTGACAGTGGGAAGCAATTCATTCCGTTGTCGATGCTAAAGATAGATCCAAAAATTCACCAGTGAGAGGACGGTAACCTGTTTACATGGTGGGAAGGCATTCACACACTCAACCACGCCACAGTGACACCAACGAGTTCACACCGGGGAGAGGCCAATCACCTGCCCTGTGTGGGAAAGGATTCACTCAATCATCCCAACTGAATGAACACCAGTGAGTTCACACTGAAAAGATGCCATTCACCTGCTTAGACTGTGGGAAGAGATTCACTCGTTCATCCACACTACAGAGACACCAGCGAGTTCACACTGGGGAGAGGCCATTCACTTGCTCTGAATGTGGGAAAGGATTTGCCAGGTCATTTCAACTGACTGAACATCAGCGAGTTCACACTGGGGAGAAACCGTTCAGCTGTTTTCAATGTGGCAAGGGGTTCACTCAGTCATCAAATCTGAAAGTACATCAGCGAATTCACACTGGGGAGAGGCCATTCACTTGCTCTGAATGTGGGAAAGGATTTGCCCGGTCATCTCAACTGACTGAACATCAGCAAGTTCACACTGGGGAGAGGCCATTCACTTGCTCTGAATGTGGGAAAGGATTTGCCAGGTCATTTCAACTGACTGAACATCAGCGAGTTCACACTGGGGAGAAACCATTCAGCTGCTTTCAATGTGGCAAGGGGTTCACTCAGTCATCTCATCTGAAAGTACATCAGCGAATTCACACTGGGGAGAAACCGTTCAGCTGCTCTGAATGTGGGCAGGGATTTGCTTATTCATACTCCCTTGTGAAGCACAGCCGAGTTCACAGTGGGGAGAAACCGTTCAGCTGCTTTCAATGTGGCAAGGAGTTCACTCAGTCATCAAATCTGAAAGTACATCAGCGAATTCACACTGGGGAGAGGCCATTCACTTCCTCTGAATGTGGGAAAGGATTTGCCCGGTCATCTCAACTGACTGAACATCAGCGAGTTCACAGTGGGGAGAAACCGTTCACTTGCTCCGAATGTGGGAAGGGATTTGCTTATTCATACTCCCTTGTGAAGCACAGCCGAATTCACACTGGGGAGAAACCGTTCAGCTGCTCTGAATGTGGGAAGGGATTTGCTTATTCATACTCCCTTGTGAAGCACAGCCGAATTCACACTGGGGAGAAACCGTTCAGCTGTTTTCAATGTGGCAAGGGGTTCACTCAGTCATCTCATCTGAAAGTACATCAGCGAATTCACACTGGGGCGAAACCGTTCAGCTGCTCTGAATGTGGGAAGGGATTTGCTTATTCATACTCCCTTGTGAAGCACAGCCGAATTCACACTGGGGAGAAGCCATTCACGTGCTCTGAATGTGGGAAGGGATTCACTCAGTCATCAAATCTGAAAGTACATCAGCGAGTTCACACTGGGGAGAGGCCATTCACTTCCTCTGAATGTGGGAAAGGATTTGCCCGGTCATCTCAACTGACTGAACATCAGCGAGTTCACACTGGGGAGAAGCCATTCACATGCTCTGAATGTGGGAAGGGATTTACTCAGTCATCCAACCTGGTGAGGCACTACCAAATTCACACTGGGGAGAAACCGTTCAAGTGCTCTGAATGTGGGAAGGGATTCGCTGATTCATACTCCCTTGTGAAGCACAGCCGAATTCACACTGGGGAGAAACCGTTCACGTGCTCTGAATGTGGGAAGGGATTCACTGATTCCGACACCTTTGTGAAGCACAGCCGAATTCACACTGGGGAGAAGCCATTCACATGCTCTGAATGTGGGAAGGGATTCACTCAGTCATCCAACCTGGTGAGGCACAGCCGAATTCACACTGGGGAGAAACCGTTCACCTGCTCAGATTGTGGAAAGGGATTCACTCAGTCATCAGGCTTCAAAGTTCATCAGCGAGTTCACACTGGGCGATGCCAGTCACCTGTTCTGATTGTGGGAATGAATTCACTCAGACATCTCAACTGACTGAACATCACCTGCTCAGACGGGAAGGAATTCACTCAGACATCACTGAGCGAACATCAGCGAGTTCACACTGTATAGAAGCTGTTCATCTGCTCTGACTGTGGGAATTAATGCATACATTCATCTCGGCTGACAAAAGACCAGACTGTTTTCAGCAGTGAGAGGACGTTGACCTGCTCAGACTGTGGGATGGCATTCACACACTGATCCACACTGCAGAGATGGAGGTGGGTTCACACTGTGGGGAGGGTGGTCACCTGCTCTGACTGTGGGAAGGCATTCACACACTGATCCACACTGCAGAGACAGTGGTGGGTTCACACTGTGGTGTGGGTGGTCACCTGCTCTGACTGTGGGAAGGCATTCACACACTGATCCACACTGCAGAGACAGTGATGGGTTCACACTGTGGGGAGGGTGGTATCCTGCTCAGACTGTGGGAAGGGATTCACACACTGATCCACACTGCAGAGACAGTGGTGGGTTCACACTGTGGGGAGGGTGGTCACCTGCTCAGACTGTGGGAAGGCATTCACACACTGATCCACACTGCAGAGACAGTGGTGGGTTCACACTGTGGGGAGGGTGGTCACCTGCTCAGACTGTGGGAAGGCATTCACACACTGATCCACACTGCAGAGACAGTGGTGTGTTCACACTGTGGGGAGGGTGGTCACCTGCTCAGACTGTGGGAAGGCATTCACACACTGATCCACACTGCAGAGACAGTGGTGGGTTCACACTGTGGGGAGGGTGGTCACCTGCTCAGACTGTGGGAAGGCATTCACACACTGATCCACACTGCAGAGACAGTGGTGGGTTCACACTGTGGGGAGGGTGGTCACCTGCTCAGACTGTGGGATGGGTTTCGATCAGTCATTCATCCTTGTGTCGCCCTACCAAGCTTTGACCTATCGATAATCGGAGAGATCAGACGCTTGAGAGGACGTAATTCACTCAGGTTCACCGACCGAGTATTAAAGGCAGTGGTTCAGGGCAGGTTATTTTTGAGCTTTCAGCAGTGGCCAATCTATATTTAGGGTTGATTATCAAGAACAACTTCAAGTCAGGCAGGAGCAAGTGGAGCGGTCACTGTTGGAGTGGACAGAGTCAGAGTGGAGACTTCGCGGCTTTAGCTCTTTAGGTTTCAGTGAGGAGAGCCTTCAGTCAGAGAAGGCAAAATCATGTCAAAGGTAGAATTTTTTTTGCCCCCTTTTCATTTGCTCAGAACAGTGGAGATGTCAGGCAGGCTAATGGAAAGCTCCTCTTGCGGGATGTGGGAAGGCAGGGGTCCCTCCTGTGTCCCTGATAACTACACCTGTGAGAAGGGCATCCAGCTTCAGTTCCAAACAATCCACATTCAGGAGTTGCAGCTGGAACTGGATGAACTCCAGATCATTCGGGAGGTTGAAGGGGTGATAGGTAGGACATTTGAGAGGTAGTTGCATCCAAGAAGCACGGCACAGGAAACTGGGTGACTGTCAGGAAGGGTAAAGTGGGAAACAGCGAGAGCAGTTTACCCCTGTGTCCATCCCCCTGAACAACACAGTTATCAATTTAGATACTGTCAGGGATGGTGGGGATGACCAAGTAAAGGAAGGTCACAGCAGAAGGGTCTCTGGCACTTAGTCTGGCTCTGAGACTGAGGAGGGAAGGGTGGAGAAGAGGCGAGCTGTGGTTAGAGGTTATTCATTCCTTCAGGGAACTGATAGGCCTGTGGGTGAGAATGATATTCCAGGATGGCATGTGGTCTCCTGCATGCAAGGTTCTGATATATGGTCTGGTCGAGTAACGAGGTTCTGTAAAGGGAGTTCGGGGAGTGAGCTGCTAAGTTAAAGGGCGGCTTATCCAGGGCTGTGATCTCAGGACTGTCATCTGTGCCACGTGCCAGGAATCGGAAGATTATACCGTTTAACACATGGCTAAGGAGTTGGTGCAGGAGGGAGTGTATAAGATTTTTGGATCTTCTGAGCTGGTGAGGCCTGCTGTGTACAGAGGAGTGTGAGTGTGTTGGGGGGGAGAGCACATCGTTGATGGAGTGCGACTGCGCAGGCAGTCTCTCACACACAGACACATGCAGTGGAGTGTGAGGGAGGGGAGTGAGAAGGGAAAAGGAGAATGAGGAATGAGGGGGATGGAGTTAGGGCTCCTTCACAAAGTCCCAGACTCACCCACCCCACCCCCTTTGGAATTGGTCCCATTTAATTTTGCAGTACTTTAAGTTTCCACTCACTTAAAGTTCTTATTAAAGAGCTTTTTGTATGGGCACGTTGGAGCATTGTCTCATTAGTTATCCTATCTCTATATGATATTTTCAGCATTCTTCTAAGAAACCGCATTTCTGTTGCTTCGAAGTTTCTTTGGAGTTCCGGTGTTTCCAGTCCATGTTTCTGATGCTTACAGCAAGATTGACCAGATGTCACATTTTAGTAGCCTAAACCGTGTTATCATAGAATTGTGTCTGCTGGTAAAAATCGTTTTTTGGAAGTTGGTTTTGGTAATACCAATTCTACTTTTTATTTCTTCTTTACTTCCAGCATCTTGTGATATAGACAGACAGACAGATAGACAGACAAACATTATTGATCCCGAGGGAAATTGGTTTTTGTTACAGTTGCACCAACCAAGAATAGAGTAGAAATATAGCAAAATAAAACCAGAAGTAATGAAATAATATTAAGTAAATTATGCCAAGTGGAAATAAGTCCAGGACCAGCCTATTGGCTCAGAGCGGCTGACATTCCGAGGGAGGAGTTGCAAAGTTTGATGGCCACAGGCAGAAATGACTTCCTATGCATCTCGGTGAAATGAGTCTCGGGCTGAATGTACTCCTGTGCCTAACCAGTACATTATGGAGTGGATGGGAGACATTGTCCAAGATGGCATGCAACCTGGACAGCATCCTCTTTTCAGACACCACCGTCAGAGAGCCCAGTTCCACCCCCACAAAATCACTGGCCTTACGAATGAGTTTGCTGATTCTGTTGGTGTCTGCTACCCTCAGCCTGCTGCCCCAGCATACAACAGCAAACATAATAGCACTGTCCACCATAGACTCGTAGAACATCTTCAGCATCGTCCGGCAGATGTTAAAGGACCTCAGTCTCCTCAGGAAATAGAGACGGCTCTGACCCTTCTTGTAGACAACCTCACAGTTCTTTGACCAGTCCAGTTTATTGTCAATTCGTATCCCCAGGTACTTGTAATCCTCCACCATGTCCACACTGACCCTTTTGATGGAAACGGGTCACCGGTGCCTTGGCCCTCCTCAGGTCCACCACCAGCTCCTTAGTCTTTTTCACATTAAGCTGCAGATGATTCTGCTTGCACCATGTGACAAAGTTTCCCACCGTAGCCCTGTACTCAGCCTGATCTCCCTTGCTGATGCATCCAACTATGGCAGAGTCATCAGAAAACTTCTGAAGATGGCAAGACTCTGTGCAGTAGTTGAAGTCCGAGGTGTAGATGGTGAAGAGAAAGGGAGACAGGACAGTCCCCTGTGGAGCCCCAGTGCTGCTGACCACTCTGTCTGACACACAGTGTTGCAAGCGCACGTATTGTGGTCTGCCAGTCAGGTAATCAATAATCCATGACACCAGGGAAGCATCCACCTACATCACTGTCAGCTTCTCAACCAGCAGAGCAGGGTGAATGGTGTGGAACGCACTGGAGAAGTCAAAAAACATGAGCATCACAGTGCTCGCCGGCTTGTCCAGGTGGGCGTAGACATGGTTCAGTAGGTACATGATGGCTTCCTCAAATCCTAGTCGGGGCTGATAGGCGAACTGGAGGGGGTCTAATTGTGGCCTAACCATAGGTCGGAGCTGCTCTAGAACAAGTCTCTCCAGGGTCTTCATGATGTGGGAGGTCAATGCCACCGGTCTGTAGTCATTGGAGCCACTGGGGCGCGGCGTCTTCGGTACAGGGACGAGGCAGGACGGCTTCAACAGCACAGGAACCCTCTGGAGACTCAGGCTCAGGTTGAAGACATGGTGTAGTACCCCAAATAGCTGGGGGGCACAGGCTTTGATCACCCTGGGGCTGACACCATCCGGGCCTGCAGCCTTGCTTGTGGGTGGAGAGGTTTCAGATGTCTTCTCACCTGTTCAGCTGTGAAGCCCATCATGGTGGTTTCAGGTGGCGGAGGGATGTAGTCATGAGAGCAGGGTGGGAGGCTGTGAGGAGGGGTAGGAGGGGAGAGTGGAGTATTTGTTGGTTGGGGGCCGACAACAGATGAATCATGGGGGATGGGCAGGGGCCACACTGTCAAATCTGTTGAAGAACAGGTTAAGTTCGTGGGCCCTGTCCACACTGCCTTCAGCTCCTCTGTTGCTAGTTTGCCGGAACCCAGTGATGGTCCTCATCCCACTCCAGACCTCTCTCATGTTGTTCTGCTGGAGTTTCCACTCAAGCTTCCTCCTATACCTGTCTTTAACCTCCCTGATCTTGGCTTTCAGGTCCCTCTGTATTGTCCTCAGCTCCTCCCTATTTCCATCTCCAAACGCCCTCGTTTTTAGTGTTCAGGATGTCCTTAAAGTCCTTTGTTACCTATGGCTTGTTATTTGAATAACGAATAACAAGTAACAATATAAAGCTACCAAGGTAATTGAAACTGGCCTTTTGTTCAACCTCTTGGTTACCGATGTACAACTTGCCGTTGGGAGTATCCTGCTGTTTCGATGTTACCATACTTTTTTTTTACAGTTGATGGTTAGACCAGAATCTGCACTTGTTTGCATTACTTTGGGTAGGAGGATTTGTAGGTCTTCTGTAGCACTTGCTATTAGGGTGGTATCGTCCGCATATCTTATATTGTTGATGTTAACACCTCAAGTTTTTATCCCATCTAGGTCTTCTATTTCTCTGAGAATCATTTCACTATAGATATTTTAAAATTCCAATGAGGCAACGCGTCTCTGTCTAAATCCTCTTTAAATTTTAGTCCAACTACTTATATTATTATCAGTTTTTACCACCGCCGTTTGGTTCCAATATGAATTGTGAAGTAGTTGTTCTTCCCTTCCGTCAGTGTTTAGTGAGAATTTGAAATAATACAAAGTATCAAAATGTCTTATGCCATATTGGGCAATTTCCGATCGCTGCTTTTAGTTAAATTAAGGGTTAACCCTTTTAACATTAGCATAATCCAAGCCTACGCACCAACAAATGATGGGGACGAAGAGGATAATAACAAGTTTTATGAAGATCGTGACGGCAATGTAAATCTCAGGATATAAAACTAGTCATGGGAGATTTTAACGCCAAAGTTGGACAGAAAACGGTTGATAATATTATAGGACCCTTTGGACTAGGGGAGAAAATTGAAAACGGAGAAAGGTTTACTGACTGATGTGTCAGATACAACCAAGTGACCACCAATACTTGGTATAAAAACCATCCACGTAGATTGTGTACTTGGATTAGCCCTGCAGATAGAACAAGGAATCAAATAGATTTCATTACCGTCAATGAACCCTTTAGAAATAATATCACAAATTCTAAATCCTACTCAGGAGTAGACTGTTGTTGAGTTCACCATCCAGTAATAGCTACCATCAAAACAAAATTAAAGAAACTGAAACGTGGAAAAAAGAGAAGTCGGTGTTGGGAGAACAAAAAAAAAGATAGCATACTTAGCAACAATTCAAGACAGCTGTAGAAGAACACCTCAACGAAAACGAAACAACACCTATTTGGGACAGATTTAAATATGCTATACAGCAATCAGCAGGGGAGATAATCCAAATACAAGAAACACAACACACCAACAAGGGGTGGATAACCCAAGAAATTCTACATCTGATGGAACAAAGAAGGTTAGTGAAGAATAATGAAGTGCAATTCAGAGAGCTAAACAGACAAGTGTGCAATATTGCAAAGGAAGAATGGCTAAATCAAAAATGCAATGAAGTCACTCTCAGTTGAAGTCGCAACTGAAATTTGTAGCTCTGGTTGCTCTCGTTTGCGCATGCTCGTTCTTTTACGCTTGCGCAGTTCTCGTTGATCCTTTCCTTTAGAAATGGCCGATGCTGCCGCAGTTTCCTGTTCTGTTTCGCCAGTTATGTGTTGTACCTGAGTCCGCGGTTCTTCGGTAGAAGTAGGCCTTGATTCTTTTCGAACTTGAGCTGTCTTCGCGGTAGTAATTTTCTTCGTCCTCTGTTTATGAGGCACAGCTTAAAACAAGCCGGAGTAGTTTATAAGTAATCTTATGAAAGCATTGACTAATTTTTCTTCATTTAAACATTAATTTATTGATTTTTTTACGGGAGGGCTGGGTTCCAGCGTCTCGATCCTACGTCATTACGTGACGTCCCCTAATCAGACGAAGATAGATAGATAGATAATTTATTCATCCCCATGGGGAAATTCAACATTTTTTCCAATGTCCCATACACTTGTTGTAGCAAAACTAATTACATACAATACTTAACTCAGTAAAAATATGATATGCATCTAAATCACTCTCTCAAAAAGCATTAATAATAGCTTTTAAAAAGTTCTTAAGTAGTTTACTTAAATACATTAAATACAATCAACCCCGGCACTTTAACATATCTTACTCCTGGCGGTTGAATTGTAAAGCCTAATGGCATTGGGGAGTATTGACCTCTTCATCCTGTCTGAGGAGCATTGCATCGAAAGCAACCTGTCGCTGAAACTGCTTCTCTGTCTCTGGATGGTGCTACGTAGAGGATGTTCAGGGTTTTCCATAATTGATCGTAGCCTACTCAGATGGAGATGAAAATTCCTCTGAAAATATAAAAAAGACTTTGAGGTAAATAATGCATAAATTAAATGCATTAAAAGTAATTAAAAGTAACCAAAAAGTAATTAAAGAAAAAAATAATAAATATGGAGTCTATGTTTGATAAAATGACAAAGAAACAAGAAAAAATGGAAAAGAAAATTACAGATTTGGAAAATAAAATGGAAGACATGGATGGAAGAATGAAGGAAATTGAAGTTGATAATAATGCCTGGACATCAGAAAGAAAACAACTCGTGGAAAAATTTGATAAGCTTGAAAATTTTAGTAGACGTAACAATATTAAAATTGTTGGACTTAAAGAAGGTACCGAAGGAGAAGACCCAATAATTTTTTTTTTCAAAAATGGATCCCTAAAAAATTGGAAATGGGAGAAGAAACTTCAATTGAGATTGAAAGGGTGCACAGAGCCTTAAGGCCAAGATCTCAAGATAATCAAAATCCGTGATCAATTTTGATAAGATGTTTAAGATACCAGGATAAAGAAAAGATTCTGAGGGTGGCTGTCCAAGGTGCCAAAAGAAGAAAGGGTCCATTGATGATAGCAGAGAAACCAGTTCTTTTTTATCCTGATATAAGTTATAACCTTTTGAAGAGAAAGAATTTAATTCAGCAAAAGAAGTCTTATGGGAAAAAGGTTACAAATTTTTAATGCGTCACCCAGCAACACTGATAAATTTTTTGGAAGAGGGAAAAAGATTTTTTCCCAATTATCGAGATGCGGAGGTGTTCGTACAAAAACTTCCATCTATTCGCTAATTAAACGTAGAGATTTATAAACGTAATGGTTAAAGACGAAGACAGAGATAGCGAATGGAACTGATGGACATTTAAGGATGATACAAGGGAGAAAAGTAAAATTTTAGAAATGTTAATTGAGAATAATATGTTTTTTCTTTTCTTATATATATACTTTTTACGTTGCGGGGGGGCTGGGGAGCTTTGAATCGGTTACTACGGGATTCACGTGTGTAATCATAGATAGATAGATAGAAACTTTATTCATCCCCATGGGGAAATTCAACATTTTTTCCAATGTCCCATACACTTATTGTAGCAAAACTAATTACATACAATACTTAACTCAGTAAAAATATGATATGCATCTAAAATCACCCTCTCAAAAAGCATTACAGGGGGGGTAATGTTGTGTTTTTTTTTCTTTCACAACATTAGTAGGGGGGTATTTTGTTTTTTTCCTTAAACTCTATTTTTCTTCTATTTTTTTGCCTGGATGATTGGTGGGGACACACATAGCAACATGGAGACTTCTAAAAAGATTTCCCAGGATACCACGAAAGTTGAAAGATCAGGTATTATTATAGATTGGAGTAACATAATTAAAAACAATGACTAATTTATTGAATTTTTTTAAGTTTTAATGTTAATGGGCTTAATGGACCAGTAAAAAGAAAAAGAATTTTAACATATATTTAAAAAATGAAAATAGATATAGCTTTCCTACAAGAAACTCATTTAACGGACATAGAACATCAGAAATTACAAAGAGACTGGGTTGGAAATGTTATTGCAGCTTCATTTAACTCAAAGGCGAGAGGAGTTGCAATTTTGGTTAATAAAAATTTACCAATTAAAATACAAAATGTATTAATTGATTCGGCAGGAAGATATTTAATTATACATTGTCAAATTTTTTCAAAACTATGTACTCTTATGAATATTTATGCACCAAATGAAAATGATGTAAAATTTATACAGGAGGTCTTTTTGAATTTGGCTAACGCACATGATAAAATATTAATAGGTGGAGATTTTAATTTTTGTCTAGATCCAGTTTTAGATAGATCAATAAAGGCTATTACAAAATCAAAAGTAGCAAAATTAACTCTATCATTGATGAAAGACTTAAATTTGATTGATATATAGAGAAGAATCAATCCAAAAGAAAGAGATTATTCATTTTATTCAAATAGACATTAAACATACTCAAGGATAGATTTTTTCCTATTATCAACGAATATTCAAGATAGAGTGAAAATGTGGAATATAAAGCAAGAATATTGTCTGATCACTCTCCTTTAATAATGACAATGATAATGATAGATAAAGAGGAATCAATTTATAGATGGAGATTTAACTCAATTCTACTAAAACGTCAAGATTTTTGTGATTTTATGAAAAAGCAGATTCAGTTCTTTTTAGATACAAATTTACATTCAGTTGATGATAAATTTATATTGTGGGAAGCAATGAAGGCATATTTGAGAGGTCAGATAATAAGTTATACTTCTAAAATTAAGAAGGAATATATGATAGAAATAGATCAATTGGAAAAAGAGATTATAAAATTAGAAAAAGAATCTCAAAGAAATATGACAGAAGAAAAACGAAGACAACTTATTAATAAGAAGTTAAAATATAATACACTCCAGACATATCGAACAGAAAAAGCAATTATGAGAACTAAACAGAGATATTATGAACTAGGTGAAAGATCACATAAGGTCCTTGCATGCCAGTTAAAAACAGATCAGATTTCTAAAACAATAAATGCAATCCGAACAACAGTGAATAAAGTTACTTATAAGCCTCTAGAAATTAATGAGGCTTTTAAGAATTTTTATTCTGAGTTGTATAAATCAGAATCAAAAAAACGATGATGTTAAGATAGAAAGATTTTTAGCACAAATAACTCTTCCAAAATTAAATACGGAAGAACAGAAGGGATTAGGTATGCCTTTTACAGTGAAGGAGGTTGAAGAAGCTCTGGGATCACTTCAAAGTAATAAATCTCCAGGAGAAGATGGTTTTCCGCCTGAATTTTATAAAATGTTTAAAGATTTATTAATTTCTCCCTTTATGGAGTTAATACATCAAGCGGAAAGAACGCATAGACTTCCAGAATCTTTTTCGACAGATATTTTAATAGTATTGCCAAAAAAAGATAGAGATCTTTTAAAGCCAGCATCATATAGACCTATTTCTTTATTAAATACTGATTATAAAATAATAGCAAAAATCTTATCTAATAGATTATCTAAATGCTTATCAAAATTAGTGCATATGGATCAAACAGGATTTATCAAAAATAGACAATCGGCAGATAATGTAACCCGGTTAATTAGTATAATCCATTTAGCGCAAAAGAGGGAGGAAACGAGTGTGGCAGTTGCTTTAGATACAGAAAAAGCATTTGATAGATTGGAATGGGATTTTTTATTTAAGGTATTGGAAAAATATGGATTAGGAACATCATTTATAAAATGGATTAAAACCTTAAATACTAATCCCAAAGCTAAAGTAGTGACAAATGGTCAAATTTCGACACCATTTCAGTTAACAAGATCAACTAGGCAAGGTTGTCCATTATCACCTGCTTTGTTTGTGTTGGCAATAGAGCCATTAGCTGAATTAATAAGAATGGACCCAGATATTAAGGGTTTCAGAGTTAATCAGGAAGAATACAAGATTAATTTATTTGCTGATGATGTTCTTCTTTATTTAACAGATCCATTACATTCATTATGTAAATTATCTTATAGATTAGAAGATTATAGGTCACTGAATGCACAACGGACTATATTAACTTTTGTGTGGATGCAATTGTCCCTGTTAGAACTGTTCGCTGCTATCCCAATAATAAGCCCTGGATCACTAGTCACATCAAAGGCCTCCTAAACCAGAAGAAGAGGGCCTTTAAAGATGGTGATCGGTTGGAGCTTAAAAGAGTTCAGAAGGAACTAAGAGTACAGATGAGGGGGGCAAAGGTGCAGTATAGGAGGAAGCTAGAACAAAAGCTGCAGAAAAAAAGCATGAAGGAGGTGTGGGATGGGAAGAAGATCATCACCGGATGCGGTGCAAAGCGGAGGGCGAACATAAGTGGAGATGTGGAGAAAGCGAACCAGCTGAACAACTTCTTCAACAGGTTCGACAGCTCAATCTCATCCTCACCGCAGAAATCCACACCAGGCTTACTTCCCTCACAGGAAAATAGCCACTCACAGGAGACCTTGCCCACGCCCAGAATTACGGCTGCACAGGTGGAAGGTCAACTGAGGAAGATCTGTACCAGCAAGGCGGCTGGACCGGATGGAGTTTCCCCACGATTACTGAGGGCCTGTGCTACTGAGCTGGGAGAACCACTACAGCGCATCTTCAACATGAGCCTGGAGCAGCGAAGAGTACCCAGACAGTGGAAGACATCCTGTATTGTCCCGGTACCGAAGAAACCACAACCAAAGGAGTTGAATGACTTCAGACCTGTTGCCTTGACGTCGCACGTGATGAAGACCATGGAGCGGCTGATAATACAGAATCTGAGGCCACAAACCAGGCACGCCCAGGATCCTCTTCAGTTTGCATATAAGGAGAAGGTGGGAGTGGAGGATGCTATCACGTATTTGCTGCACAAATCACTCTCTCACCTAGAGGGGGTCAGTTGTGCTGTGAGGATTACATTCCTTGACTTCTCTATTGCCTTTAACACCATCCAGCCCAAGATCTTAAGGCACAAACTAACGGAGATGGGAGTAGACTCTCACATGGTGGATTGGATAGTGGACTACTTGACAGATAGACCTCAGTATGTGCGGTTGGGAGACTGTAGGTCTGACACGGTGGTCAGCAGCACAGGGGCGCCGCATTGAACCGTACTCTCTCCGGTCCTGTTCACCCTGTACACATCAGACTTCCAATATAACTCAGAGTCCTGCCATGTGCAGAAGTTCGCTGATGACACGGCCATAGTGGGGTGTGTCAGGAATGGACAGGAGGAGGAGTATAGGAAACTGATACAGGACTTTGTGATATGGTGCAACTCAAACTACCTGCGTCTCAATATCACCAAGACCAAGGAGATGGTGGTGGACTTTAGGAGATCTAGGCCTCATATGGAGCCAGTGATCATTAATGGAGAATGTGTGGAGCAGGTTAAGACCTACAAGTATCTGGGAGTACAGTTAGACGAGAAGCTAGACTGGACTGCCAACACAGATGCCTTGTGCAGGAAGGCACAGAGTCGACTGTACTTCCTAAGAAGGTTGGCGTCATTCAATGTCTGTAGTGAGATGCTGAAGATGTTCTA
Organism: Hemitrygon akajei; assembly: GCF_048418815.1. Lineage (NCBI taxonomy): Eukaryota > Metazoa > Chordata > Chondrichthyes > Myliobatiformes > Dasyatidae > Hemitrygon > Hemitrygon akajei. The sequence goes on from NW_027331923.1 coordinate 6,401,750, forward strand.
TAGGTCAGTTGTGGAGAGCGCCCTCTTCTTTGTGGTGGCGTGTTGGGGAGGAAGCATTAAGAAGAGGGACGCCTCACGTCTTAATAAGCTGGTAAGGAAGGCGGGCTCTGTCGTGGGCAAAGTACTGGAGAGTTTAACATCGGTAGCTGAGCGAAGGGCGCTGAGTAGGCTACGGTCAATTATGGATAACTCTGAACATCCTCTACATAGCACCATCCAGAGACAGAGAAGCAGTTTCAGTGACAGGTTACTATCGATGCAATGCTCCTCAGACAGGATGAAGAGGTCAATACTCCCCAATGCCATTAGGCTTTACAATTCTACCGCCAGGACTTAAGAACTTTTTAAAAGCTATTATTAATGCTTTTTGAGATGGTGATTTAGATGCATATCATATTTTTTGACTGAGTTAAGTATTGTATGTAATTAGTTTTGCTACAACAAGTGTATGGGACATTGGAAAAAAAGTTCAATTTCCCCATGGGGATGAATAAAGTATCTATCTATCTATCTATCTAATATGGGAAAATATTAGGTTACAAAGTAAATTGGGATAAAAGTGAAATTTTACCTCTTACTAATGGAGACTATAGTCAATGTCGATTAATAACCTCAATTTAGATGGCCGGCAAATGGTATAAAATATTTAGGTATAAGAGTTGATAATGATATAAAAAACTTATACAAATTAAATTATTCACCACTTTTGAAAAAAATTCAGGAAGATCTTGATAAATGGATGGCATTACCAATAACATTAGTAGGTAGAGTAAATACTATAAAAATGAATATATTCCCGAGACTACAATATTTATTTCAATCATTACCAATACAATTACCCCAGAAGTTTTTTCAAGAGTTAAACAAATATGTGAGGAAGTTTCTCTGGAAAGGTAAGATATCAAGAATATCGTTGGAAAAATTGACATGGAAATTTGATCTAGGAGGGTTACAACTTCCAAATTTTAAGAATTATTATAAAGCAAATCAACTTAGATTTATTGCATCTTTTTTTGAGAAAGATAAACCGGCATGGATTAGAATAGAACTAGATAAAATAGGAGAAAACGTACCAGAAGATTTTATATATAAATGGGAATCCAAATGGATACGGGATAAGAAAGAATCTCCTATATTAAAACATTTGATTGATTTATGGAATAAGATAAATGTTGATGATGAGACCAAAAAATCTTTATTAGCAAAGAGATCTTTAATTCAAAATAGACTTATTCCTTTTACAATGGACAATCAACTTTTATATAATTGGTTTCAAAAAGGGATAGATACATAGGAGATTGTTTTGAAGGAGGTATATTAATGTCATTCGATCAATTAAAGAATAAATATAAAGTATCAAATAACACTCTTTTTTGTTACTTTCAACTAAGGGCTTATATAAGAGAAAAACTAGGTCAAACAATGTTATTGCCGAAATCTAATGAAATAGAAATTTTAATTCAAAAAGGAAATATTAAAAAATTTATATCTTGTATGTATAATTTGATTCAAAAACAGGCAATTAAACAAGGAGTCCATAAGTCAGGACAAAAATGGGGAAGTGATTTGAATATTAAAATTGAAGAAACAAATTGGTCAAGACTATGTCTTGATAGTATGACAAATACAATAAATGTTCGGTTAAGATTAGTGCAATATAATTTTCTACATCAATTATATATTACACCTCAAAAAATAAATAAATTAAATCCAAGTTTATCTGATCAGTGTTTCCGATGTAACCAAGAAACTGGTACATTTTTACATTCGACATGGTCTTGTTCTAAAATTCAACCTTTTTGGACAAATTTAAGACTTTTACTGGAACAAATTACGGGAATACAACTTCCTCATAATCCAATATTACTTTTACTAGGTGATATTGAAGGGATAAAACCGAAACTCAAACTAAATAAATATCAGAAAGAATTCATAAAAATTGCACTGGCAGTAGCCAAAAAGGCTGTTGCAGTTACTTATACATATTTAAGTATAGATTGTTGGAAGAAAGAAATCTATGGCTGTATTCCATTAGAGAAAATTACTTATAATTTAAGAGATAAATATGAAACATTTTTGAAAATTTGGTGCCCTTATTTACAAAAGACAGGACTAAATATATAGGTGCTCTGAAGATGAAACAATTGGTTACTTGGGGAAAGAAATAAATATATATACTAAAGTTATTAAGAACTCCATGGAGCATGTGGAGATCTTCCAACAACCAGGCACTCTTTCTTTTTTTTTCTTTCTTACTTTCTCTTTTTTTTATATAGGGAAGTTAGGGGGAGGGGTTATATACATTTTTTTCCACACTTGTAATTACTTAAAAACGCAATTAAATAAATTTTTAAAAAAATGCAATGAAGCAGAAGGCCATATTAACAACGGAAAAGAAATGGACAAGAAAATTAAGGAAATTATGGAATTAAGAAAACCTCCTCTACAGGATGCATAAGATCAGCAGACAGATCCAGATGAAGTATGTGGGAGGAGGATTCAGTTTATAGAGCAGCTGTCTGAGGATAATAGAGGGTAACCCCCAGATATTAAACACCCTAATTCTGGCCCACCTATTACCAAAGAAGAAAAAACTAAAGCAATGAAAAGCATGAAACGTGGTAAAGCCACTGGACTTGAGGAAACCTCAGTTTACAAGCCCTAGAAGATCTGGGCATAGATATTCTTTTTGAACTGTTTAATGGCATATATGAGTCTGCTGTATTGCCTGATGATCGCTTGAAATCTGTACTTATAGCTCTGCCAAGAATTCCTGGAATTAATGACTGCGAAAATTATAGAACAATCTGTCTTAAGATTCACCTAATAAAGATTTTGTTGAGAATTGTTCTGAGACGAATTAAAAATAAGTTAAGGCCAGAAACTTCCAAGTAAAACCCTGTCTGAGTCTGGCCCATTTGTCTGTGCTTGACAGATCTCTCTCTAAAGTTTCCTCATTGTGTACCTGTCCCAGTATCTTTTATTTTCCTTCTCAACCTCATTCTCCTGCCTTCTCCCCATAACATTTGACGCCTTTACAGAAAATCTTTGGGATCAACGACAATACGCATATTCAACAGTTCATCTTTCTGCGACAGGAGAACACACTTCAGAGATCAACAGTCTCTGCATTTTTATTTCTTACATTATTATTGCGCATTGTTGCAGTATTATTGTGTATATTATTATTCCCGGTTTATTTTTAGTTATGTCTGCACACTGCTAATTGTGTTTCTAAATGTCGCTGCTGTAACGAAAGAATTCCCCACTCGGGATCAATAATGTATTTATTTATTATTATCAACATCATCATGATTATTCTGCAGTCCTTTATCTCTTTCATCAATTTTCCCAACTCTTTACTTCACGCCCGACTAATCTGATGTATCACCTCCCCTCCACCCCACATTCTTTCTCCCTCCCTTTCTTTCCGGTTCTGAAGAAGGGTCTCTGTCTGAAACGCCGACTGTTCTCTCCCCTCCATCGTTGCTTTCTGCCCCCCTGAGTTCCTCCAGCATTTTGTGGGTGTTGTTTTGGATTTCCACATCTGCAGATTTTTTTTTAATCCTGTTTAAACAAATGCGCATGCGTGTGCGTCACAGCCGAACGCGATATTGCGCATGCGCTCAGTAGATGAGAGGCTCGCAGGGATCGGACGCAGGTAGGAGCGGGGCCGCGGGTGGTAACTTAATTACCGGCGTCTGCACCGCGATTGAAGGAACATTACTATGAGCTCCGTCCCCACTGGTCCTGCACCTCAGGACAGTCCCAGTCCTTTCCGTCTCTCTCAGCCCCACGATTTACCCGAGTGACGGGGAGTTAACGGCTGATTCAGAGCGGTCGGCTACGCCATTTCTCCGGCGCATGCGCATTGCTGGGTCCTTGAATCGCGGATAGACAGGTTTCTTGTTCTTGGTGTCTGCTGGGTAAGGAGGCAGCCATGGGTGAGAGTGCCAGCATTGTCCCCTTATAATATGCCCAAATACTGCGACCTCTGCCGTGGTTTTTCGTGCCTCACAATTGACCAAGAGACGCAGAAGATTCTTCAAGAAGGGTTAAACTTTAATCTGCAAATCAAAGCTGAGACAGTCATTGAGCTAGTCGCTGATTGCCCCCCGACCTTCGGACACAGCAGTTTTTATAGCAATCTCTAGTTGCCTATTGCACGTACTGCACGTCCATCATGTCCCTTTTGTTCCTATCAATTGGCTTAATCATGTTCTAATCTACATCTCTTAGCTACCTCTCATTAACACACCATTGTCTTCTACATTTTTAACACTTCGGTCTCCTACCAAATTGGATACATGCATAGCAAATAATAGTCCTAGGATTATGTGACTTAATTATGTTCTAATCTACATCTCTTAGCTACCTTTCTTTAACACACCATTGTCTTCTACATTTTTAAGACTTCGGTCTCCTACCAAATTCGATACATGCATAGAAAATAATAAACTCAGAACTGAGCAATGTTCTAATCTACATTTCTTTAGTTCTTTAGCTACCTCTCATTAACACACCATTGTCTTCTACATTCCTAAGATTTCATTCTACTAAGTTGAGTACATGCATAGCAAATAACTGACTTCATAGTTAAAGTTTATACTTTTATACTCCAATACCTCCAGCCATGTCAATCCGAGGATCAGTACCTCGGAACAAAAATATAGTGTCCAGTTACTCTTGGATGAAGAGTCTACCTTCCAGTCAGTGGAAATGTAAATTAGTACTGTATGGCAAAAAGAAATCCTCCCGTCAACTTTAGTTCTCTGTGTAAATAACGATATGAAACACCTTGTTCTTGATGACAAGTGACTTGTAGCTTGCACATCACAAAGGTGCCCCATTCCAATGAGAATAACTACTGCCCACCCCTTCATAGTCATTGCCATCGATGGGTTCATCACTGTCAATCAGCTGGGGGTGGGAGGGGATCCCAGTAATTAAAAAATGTCCAGGATCCGACATGTAGTAACAAGTTCACTTTGTTGTGTTGTGGAGCATGACCAGCGCTTGAAATAATACCAAAAATCAGGACAGATTGAGCCAAGACACAGGTTGATTGAAGGCAAAAATAGCCTATTCTCATACAGAGGGAATACAGTCAGAGAATTTAGACGTACAGAAAAGCTGGATGAACTCTGCAGGTCGGGCAGCATCCGTCGAAAGAAACAGTCAACGTTCTTTCAACGGATGCTGCCCGACCTGCTGAGTTCATCCAGCATTTTTGTACGTCTTGATTTGACCACAGCATCTGCAGTGTACTTTGTGTTTACAGTCAGGAAATTTGTTGGTCAGTCAGGATGCCTGATCCATGACATGTTAGAAGATGAGGAGTTCATATCTAAACATAGAAACAGAAGTCTGCAATATATTACAGGCCCTTCGGCCCACAATATCATGCTGACCATAAAACCTACTCTTGAAACTGTCTAGAGTTTGACTACCACATAGACCTCTATTATTCTAAGCTCCACGTACGTACCTAACAGTGTCTGAAAAGACCCTGATTGTATCCGCCTCTACCACCGTCGCTGGCAGTGCATTCCATGCACCCACCACTCTCTGTGCGAAAAAATTACCTCTGGTATCCCCCTTGTACCTACTTCCAAGCACCTTAAAACTATGCCCCCGCATGTTTTAAGCCCTGGGAAAAAACCTCTGGCTATCCAGACGATCAATGCCTCTCATCATCTTATACAACTCTCTCAGGTCACCTCTCATTTTCCATCGCTCCAAAGTTTACTCAACCTATTAATGTAAGGCATGCTCTCTAATCCAAGCAACATCCTTGTCAATCTCCTCTGCACCCTATTTAGTGCATTTTTTCCAGTAGTGAGGTGATCAGAATTGAACAGAGTGCTAAAAGTAGGGCCTAACGAAGGCCTTTTATATCTGTAATAGTACCTCACCGCTTTTGAACTCAGTCCCATGGCTGATGAAGGCCTTCTTAAAAACATTGTCCAGCTGCGTAGCAGCTCTGCATGAACTATTGACACAGATCCCAAGATCTCGCTGATCCTCCAAACTGCCAAGGGTCCTATCATTAATATTGTATTCTGTCTTCAAATTGGACCTACCGAAATGAACCACCAGGTTGAACTCCATCTGCCAATTCTCAGTCCAGTTCTACATCCTATCAATGTAACGCTCTACTGTTCAGACTATCCACAGTTCCCACTACATTTGTGTCATCGACAAACTTACACACCCACCCTTCTACTTCCTCATCAAGGTCATTTTTAAAAGTCAGAATGAAGAGAGAGGAGGGGTCCCAGAACAGATCGCTGCAGAATATCACTGGTCACATCCTCCATGCAGAATACAGACCATCGACAACCACTCTTTGCCTTCTGTGGCCAAGCCAGTTGTGGATCCGCAAAGCAGCTCTCCTTGGATCCTTCCTCGTTACTTTCTCAATGAGCCTCGTATGGGGAAACTTATCAAAAGTCTTACTGAAAACCACGTACACTACATCCAATGTTCTACCTTCATCAATGTTACATCCCCAAAGAGTTCAGTCAGGTTGGTAAGGCATGACCTGCCCTTGACAAAGCCATGCTGACTACCCCTAATCTGATGCTCATAAGTCCTCCCGCTTAGGATCTTCTCCAACAAATTGCCCACGACTGATGCAAGACTCACTGGTCTATAATTTCCTGGGTTACCTCTACTCCCTTTCTTGAACAATCCTCGGGTGCTTCTCCCATCCCTATTGATGATAAAAAGATCATCGCCAGATGCTCAGCAATCTCCTCCCTCGCTTCCCACAGTCACCTGCGGTATATCTCAACATGAGATGAACTGGGTAATATTATGATGGAGCCAGAGCTCACATTGAGAGATCTTATAGAAACATGTAAAATGATGAAATGGATAGATAAGATTGCGGCAGGAAAGTTGTTTGCACTAGTAGATGGGACTAGAACTTTAACATTGGGGGCATTTGGGATGGAGATGAAGAACTGTGGTGAATCTGTGGATTTCTCTGCCCAATGAAGCAGTGGAGGCTACCTCAGTAAATGCATTGGAGACAAAGTTGGATAGATTTTTGCAAAGTAGGGAAATTAAGGGTGATGGGGAAAAGGCAGGTTGGTGGAGATGGGCCAGGTGACGTTCTCGTGCTCCAATTTCTTACGTTCTCACCACAGACTAAAATCTCACTTGAAAAAATTGTCCTTCACGCATTGATGTCCTTTCAAATATTTTTACAGGTTTGAAATGGCAGAACACTTGTGCAGTGTCTCTTTGCTGTCTCTTTCTGGATATATAAGGAGTGGCCAAATCTTTTCTTTGCAACAACAATACATCTGTTTTTGATTCTTGGAGATGAATTATCTCATCCCAGCTGGAAATGTGTTTTGTGTCTGAGTTGAAGTTTTCTGCTGTAACTCTGTGAAATCCACTGGAACTGGGGTGCTGAGAACACACCAGCATCTGTTCACTGAAGATCAGTTCTTCAACTGCATTGATTGTGCAAGGGATTCAAACATCTGACTGTCTGAATTGCCAGATGATTGATCGCAGTGAGATATCATTCTCCTTCTCTCAGTGTGGGAAGGGATTCACTCACAGCCTACCCACAGACACACCAGTGAGTTCACAGTGGGGAGAGGCAATTCACCTGCTCTGTGTGAGGGAGGGGAACTACTCAGTCATCCAGCCTGAAGATACATCAGCAAGTTCACACCATAGTGAGATGCTCCACTTGTTCTGACAGTGGGAAGCAATTCATTCCGTTGTCGATGCTAAAGATAGATCCAAAAATTCCCTAGTGAGAGGACGGTAACCTGTTTACATGGTGGGAAGGCGTTTACACACTCAACCACGCCACAGTGACACCAGTGAGTTCACACCTGGGAGAGGCCAATCACCTGCTCTGAATGTGGGAAAGGATTCACTCAATCATCCCAACTGAATGAACACCAGCGAGTTCACACTGAGAAGATGCCGTTCACCTGCTCAGACTGTGGAAAGAGATTCACTCATTCAACCACACTACAGAGACACCAGCGAGTTCACACTGGGGAGAAGCCATTCACTTGCTCCGAATGTGGGAAGGGATTTACTCAGTCATATCAACTGAAGGTTCATCAGCGAATTCACACTGGGGAGAAACCTTTCAGCTGCTGTGAATGTGGGAAGGGATTCGCTGATTCATCCCACCTTGTGCAGCACTACCGAATTCACACTGGGGAGAAGCCATTCACCTGCTCTGAATGTGGGAAGGGGTTCACTCAGTCATCTCATCTGAAAGTACATCAGCGAATTCACACTGGAGAGAAACCGTTCAGCTGCTCTGAATGTGGGAAGGGATTCGCTGATTCAGACTCCCTTGTGAAGCACAGCCGAATTCACACTGGGGAGAAGCCATTCACGTGCTCCGAATGTGGGAAAAGATTCACTCGGTCATCTCATCTGAAGGTCCATCAGCGAATTCACACTGGGGAGAAACCGTTCAGCTGCTCTGAATGTGGGAAGGGATTCGCTGACTCATCCCACCTTGTGCAGCACTACCGAATTCACACCGGGGAGAAGCCATTCACCTGCTCTGAATGTGGGAAGCGATTCACTCATTCATCCACACTACAAAGACACCAGCGAGTTCACACTGGGGAGAAGCCATATACTTGCTCCGAATGTGGGGAGGGATTTACTCAGTCGTATCAACTGAAGGTGTATCAGCAAATTCACACTGGGGATAAACCTTTCAGCTGCTCTGAATGTGGGAAGGGATTCACTCACTCATCGCATCTGAAGGTGCATCAGCGAGTTCACACTGGGGAGAGGCCATTCACTTGCTCTGAATGTGGGAAGGGATTCACTGCGTCATACTCCCTTGTGAAGCACTGCCAAATTCACACTGGGGAGAAGCCATTCACGTGCTCTGAATGTGGGAAAAGATTCACTCGGTCATCTCATCTGAAGGTACATCAGCGTGTTCACACTGGGGAGAAACCATTCAGCTGCTCTGAATGTGGGAAGGGATTCGCTGATTCATCCCACCTTGTGAAGCACAGCCGAATTCACACTGGGGAGAAGCCATTCACGTGCTCTGAATGTGGGAAGGGGTTCACTCAGTCATCTCATCTGAAAGTACATCAGCGAATTCACACTGGGGAGAAACCGTTCAGCTGCTCTGAATGTGGGAAGGGATTCGCTGATTCAGACTCCCTTGTGAAGCACAGCCGAATTCACACCGGGGAGAAGCCATTCACATGCTCTGAATGTGGGAAAGGATTCACTGACTCATCTCACCTCGTGAAGCACTGTCGAATTCACACTGGGGAGAAGCCATTCACCTGCTCTGAATGTGGGAAGGGATTCACTGAGTCATCCAACCTGGTGAGGCACTGCCGAATTCACACTGGGGAGAAACCATTCACCTGCTCAGATTGTGGAAAGGGATTCACTCAGTCATCAGGCTTCAAAGTCCATCAGCGAGTTCACACTGGGGGACGCCAGTCACCTGTTCTGATTGTGGGAATGAATTCGCTCAGACATTTCAACTGACAGAACATCAACTACTCAGACGGGAAGGAATTCACTCAGACATTACTGAGCAAACATCAGCGAGTTCACACTGTATAGAAGCTGTTCATCTGCTCTGACTGTGGGAATTAATGCATACATTCATCTCGGCTAACAAAAGACCAGACTGTTTTCAGCAGTGAGAGGACATTGACCTGCTCAGACTGTGGGAAGGCATTCAGACACTGATCCACAGTGCAGAGACAGTGGTGAGTTCACACTGTGGGGAGGGTGGTCACCTGCTCTGAATGTGGGATGGGTTTCGATCAGTCATTCATCCTTGTGTCCCCCAACCAAGCTTTGACCCAACGTGAATCGGAGAGATCAGATGCTTGAGAGGACGTAATTCACTCAGGTTCACCGACCGAGTATTAAAGGCAGTGGTTCAGGGCAGGTTATTTTTGAGCTTTCAGCAGTGGCCAATCTGTATTTAGGGTTGATTATCAAGAACAAGTCAGGCAGGAGCAAGTGGAGCGGTCACTGTTGGGGTGGACAGAGTTGGAGCGGAGACATTGAGGCTCTAATTCTTTGAGGTTTCAGTGAGGAGAGCCTTCAGTCAGAGAAGACAAAGTCATTCCAAAGGTAGAATTTTTTTTTGCCCCCTTTTCATTTGTTCAGTTGTAACAGTGGAGATGCCAGGCGGGAGAGTGGAAAGCTCCTTTGCGGGATGTGGGAAGGCAGGGGACCCTCCTGTGTCCCTGATAACTACACCTGTGAGAAGGGCTTCCAGCTTCAGCTCCGAACAATCCACATTACGGAGTTGGAGCTGGAACTGGATGAACTCCAGATCATTCGGGAGGCTGAAGGGGTGATAGGTAGGACATTTGAGAGATAGTTGCATCCAAGAAGCACAGCACAGGAAACTGGGTGACTGTCAGGAAGGGAAGGGGGAAACAGCAAGAACAACTGAACAACACAGATATCACTTTAGATATTGTCAGGGATGGTGGGGATGACCAAGTAAAGGAAGGTCACAGCAGAAGGGTCTCTGGCACTTAGTCTGGCTCTGAGACTGAGGAGGGAAGGGTGGAGAAGAGACGAGCTGTGGTCAGAGGTAATTCATTCCTTCAGGGAACTGATTGGATGTCCTGTGGGTGAGAATGAGATTCCAGGATGGCATGTGGTCTCAAGATGACACTTATGGAATGAAGCGGTTTTAGGCTTCGCTCCAATCCTTTCCCCCCCCCCCAAATGATCTTTTTATACCTATTCTAAAGGGGTTCAGACGTATGAAATCTTTTTCAATTGTTTGAATCATTTTCAACTCGTTGAAATGTCTAAAGCAAAGGAATCGAAACAGACGAAAGAACCGTTAACTTTAGAAGCAATTGCGAAGCTTACGGACGACAGACTTGAAAAACTGGAGAATAAATTAACCTCAAAGCTTTCTATGTTGGATGAAATTTTAAATTGACGCAAAACTTCAATCACTTACACTAGATTCACAAAAACAACAAGCAAGTATTTTAGTTCTTGAAGATGCCGCTCGCCAGAGAGATCGCATAATGGAAACTCTGCAACAACAGCAAACTTCGACTTTTCAACTGCTGGATCGTTATAAATCTAAAATCACTGATCTTGAAAACCGCTCTCGAAGACAAAATCTCCGGATAATTGGGATTCCGGAAAAATTTGGGAACGGCAATCTCACTGTATTTTTCTCCAAATTTTTAATGGATGTCTTCGGCTCAGAAGTACTGGATACCCCTCCAATAATTGACCGTGCACATCGCATTTCTCATTTTCATTCAGATTCAAGTTTGAAACCACGACCTAATACCAAAGTGCGTTTGATTCGGGCTGCCCGGAAAAAGGGTATCATCAGCTTTCAAGATCTTAAATTCCGTATTCTGGAAGACTATAGTCCCGAAGTTTTAAGGGTTTTATATCGGTTATGTCGGAAATTCATCAAGAAGGCTACAAGCAAGCACTGTTATTTCCAGCATATTTGAGAGTTGCTCTCAATGATGGAACTTATCGGCTGTTCAAATCTCCAGCGGATTCCTTGAAGAATAACACTTTATTGTTTCTACGAGTTGACTAATGTAAAAATAAGTTTATAGATTTGGATCTTTTATAAAATGATGATTTTTTTTACGTGATTGCTTACACGTATTTCTTACACACAGTAAAAGTCCATTTTTGGTTTATTCTGAGTTCTTTTTATATTATTATTCTGTTAGTTGTGAAAGTAATTCATTGGGTTTTCTTTTAAGTTCATATACACTTTTTTATATTTTTAACATTTAAATATTAAGATTTTTTAAAAAATAAAATGTCGTTTCTTCTTCCCGAAAGACCTTAGTGCTTGGATATGTCATATCTGTTTTGATGTGTCTGAATAAGTTTAAGGACTTTCTTTTAAAACACTAATACAATATTATCCATTATGGGTTTTAAATTATTGTTTTAAATCCTTTTGTTTTATATATATGTAATACTAATTGCATACTTTAATCTTTCTAACCCTTTCTTATAATATGGGTGGTTTGTATCTTTTATTTAACTTTTTTTGTTTGAGTTGCCGTCTTGAGACATGGGGTAAATTTAGTATTAGATTGCTTGCTTGCCTCTTTTTGGCTTTGGTTTTGAGGGTGGAGGGAGGGGGATTTCTTTTTGCTTGCTTCACACTTAGTTTTACTTCCTGGCCTGATTCGAAACGACGAAAATGGTTGCAGTGTCATGACTTCCAGTTCCTCCTTGAACTTACTTCCCTCTTCCGGATTCATGAGTTCATCTTTTTTTTAACCTTATGTGTTAATTGTAATAAATATTGGCAATATGGATAAGATTATTAATTTTGTTTCTTGGAATACTAATGGTTTAAATCATCCGATCAAACGGAAAAAAAATATTCAAAGTATTCCACAGAATGAATGCTAATATTATCTTTGTACAAGAGACTCATGTGAGGAAGGTGGATAGTCAATGCTTTTTTAGTTTTCAACAGAATCACTCGAATTCCCAAGCCAAAGTAAGAGGCGTTTCCACTTTTATAGATTCTTCAACCTCCTTTATACACTATGAAACCATTTCAGACCCACAAGGTAGATTTTTGCTTATTACTGGTCTACTTTTTAATCAAAAAGTTGTTTTATGCTCCAAACACTAATTGCCCTGAATTTTTTAAGTGTCTATTTACATCCTTTCCTAATTTGAATCAGTATATGCTGATAATGGGTGGGGATTTTAACTGTTGTTTAAACCTTTTGATGGATAGATCTAAGCCCACCCAAGCTCTTCTGAATAAATCGGCCTCTCTTATTAATTCCTTTATGATTGATTCTGGAATTACCGAAATTTGGCGTTTTTTACACCCCAATGACAAAGAGTTTTCATACCTTTCTCATGTTTATCATAATTATTCAAGAATTGATTACTTTTTTATTGATCTCCGTTTACTTACAGATGTTATTGATTGTAAATATGACTCCATTACCATTTCTGACCATGCACTTTTGAAGCTATCTATTAAGACATTGGACTCATCTACTAATGCTAAATCTTGGAGGTTCAACGCTATTTTATTGCAGGACTTAGACTTTCTTAATTTTATTAAACAACAAATCGATTTGTTTTTCTCAACAGCAGAGATCTCTAGTGGAATTTTATGGGACACTTTTAAAGCACTTATTCATGGACAGGTTATTTCATACTCTGCTGGAGTTAGGAAATGAACTAATTCTAAAATATTAACATTGGTTGATAAAATCAAAGCAATTGATAAGATTTATTCAGTGACCCCCCCACCAAAGAACTTTATAAAGAAAGAGTTGAACTTCAAATGGAGCATCGTTTGTTATTATCCTCTTTGATTGAAAATCAGTTAATTAAAATCAGGTGTCTGCTACCCTCAGCCTGTTGCCCCAGCACACAACAGCAAACATAATAGCACTGGCCACTACAGACTCGTAGAACATCTTCAACATCGTCCGGCAGATGTTAAAGGACCTCAGTCTCCTCAGGAAATAGAGATGGCTGTGACCCTTCTTGTAGACAACCTCAGTGTTCTTTGACCAGTCCAGTTTATTGTCAATTCTTATCCCCAGGTACTTGTAATCCTCCACTATGTCCACACTGACCCTTTTGATGGAAACAGGGGTCACCGGTGCCTTGGCCCTCCTCAGGTCCACCACCAGCTCCTTAGTCTTTTTCACATTAAGCTGCAGATGATTCTGCTTGCACCATGTAACAAAGTTTCCCACCGTAACCCTGTACTCAGACTCAGCTCCCTTGCTGATGCATCCAACTATGGCAGAGTCATCAGAAAACTTCTGCAGATGGCAAGACTCTGTGCAGTAGTTGAAGTCCGAGGTGTAGATGGTGAAGAGAAAGGGAGACAGGATAGTCCCCTGTGGAGCCCCAGTGCTGCTGACCACTCTGTCTGACACACAGAGTTGCAAGCGCACGTACTGTGGTCTGCCAGTCAGGTAATCAATAATCCATGACACCAGGAAAGCATCCACCTGCATCACTGTCAGCTTCTCACCCAGCAGAGCAGGGCGGATGGTGTTGAACACACTGGAGAAGTCAAAAGACATGACCCTCACAGTGCTCGCCGACATGTCCAGGTGGGCGTAGACATGGTTCAGCAGGTAGACGATGGCATCCTCAAATCCTAGTCGGGGCTGTTAGGTGTACTGGAGGGTGTCTAAGTGTGGCCTAACCATAGACTGGAGCTGCTCTAGAACAAGTCTCTCCAGGGTCTTCATGATGTGGGAGGTCAATGCCACCGGTCTGTAGTCATTGGAGCCACTGGGGCACGGCGTCTTCGGTACAGGGACGAGGCAGGACGGCTTCCACAGCATAGGAACCGTCTGGAGACTCAGGCTCAGGTTGAAGACATGCTGAAGTACCCCACATAGCTGGGGGGCACAGGCTTTGAGCACCCTGGGGCTGACACCATCCGGGCCTGCAGCCTTGCTTGGGGGTGGAGAAGTTTCAGATGTCTTCTCAACTGTTCAGCTGTGAAGCCCACCGTGGTGGTTTCAGGTGGTGGAGGGATGTAGTCATGAGAGCAGGGTGGGAGGCTGTGAGGAGTGGTAGGAGGGGAGAGTGGAGTATGTGTTGGTTGGGGGCCGACAACAGATGAATCGTGGGGGATGGGCAGAGGCCACAGTGTCAAATCTGTTGAAGAACAGGTTAAGTTTGTTGGCCCTGTCCACACTGCCTTCAGCTCCTCGGTTGCTAGTTTGCCGGAACCCAGTGATGGTCCTCATCCCACTCCAGACCTCTCTCATGTTGTTCTGCTGGAGTTTCCACTCAAGTTTTCTCCTATACCTGTCTTTAACCTCCCTGAACTTGGCTTTCAGGTCCCTCTGTATTGTCCTCAGCTCCTCCCTATTTCCATCTCCAAACGCCCTCTTTTTAGTGTTCAGGATGTCCTTAAAGTCCTTTGTTACCTTTGGCTTGTTATTTGAATAACGAATAACAAGTAACAATATAAAGCTACCAAGGTAATTGAAACTGGCCTTTTGTTCAACCTCTTGGTTACCGATGTACAACTTGCCGTTGGGAGTATCCTGCTGTTTCGATGTTACCATACTTTTTTTTTTACAGTTGATGGTTAGACCAGAATCTGCACTTGTTTGCATTACTTTGCCTAGGAGGATTTGTAGGTCTTCTGTAGCACTTGCTATTAGGGTGGTATCGTCCGCATATCTTATATTGTTGATGTTAACACCTCAAATTTTTATCCCATCTGGGTCTTCTATTTCTCTGAGAATCATTTCACTATAGATATTTAAAAATTCCAATGAGGCAACGCATCTCTGTCTAAATCCTCTTTAAACTTATATTATCATCAGTTTTTACCACCGCCATTTGGTTCCAATATGAATTGTGAAGTAGTTGTTCTTCCCTTCCGTCAGTGTTTAGTGAGAATTTGAAATAATACAAAGTATCAAAATGTCTTATGCCATATTGGGCGATTTCCAATCGCTGCTTTTAGTTAAATTAAGGGTTAACCCTTTTAACATTAGCATAATCCAAGCCTACGCACCAACAAATGATGGGGACGAAGAGGATAATAACAAGTTTTATGAAGATCGTGACGACAATGTAAATCTCAGGATATAAAACTAGTCATGGGAGATTTTAACGCCAAAGTTGGACAGAAAACGGTTGATAATATTATAGGACCCTTTGGACTAGGGGAGAAAATTGAAAACGGAGAAAGGTTTACTGACTGATGTGTCAGATACAACCAAGTGACCACCAATACTTGGTATAAAAACCATCCACGTAGATTGTGTACTTGGATTAGGCCTGGAGATAGAACAAAGAATCAAATAGATTTCATTACCGTCAATGAACCCTTTAGAAATAATTTCACAAATTCTAAATCCTACTCAGGAGTAGACTGTTGTTCAGATCACCATCCAGTAATAGCTACCATCAAAACAAAATTAAAGAAACTGAAACGTGGAAAAAAGAGAAGTCGGTGTTGGGAGAACAAAAAAAAAGATAGCATACTTAGCAACAATTCAAGACAGCTGTAGAAGAACACCTCAACGAAAACGAAACAACACCTATTTGGGACAGATTTAAATATTCTATACTACAATCCGCAGGGGAGATAATCCAAATACAAGAAACACAACACACCAAGAAGGGGTGGATAACCCAAGAAATTCTACATCTGATGGAACAAAGAAGGTTAGTGTAGAATAATGCAGTGCAATTCAGAGAGCTAAACAGACAAGTGCGCAATATTGCAAAGGAAGAATGTTTAAATCAAAAATGCAATGAAGTCACTCTCAGTTGAAGTCGCAACTGAAATTTGTAGTTCTGGTTGCTCTCGTTTGCGCATGCTCGTTCTTTTACGCTTGCGCAGTTCTCGTTGATCCTTTCCTTTAGAAATGGCCGATGCTGCCGCAGTTTCCTGTTCTGTTTCGCCAGTGATGTGTTGTACCTGAGTCCGCGGTTCTTCGGTAGAAGTAGGCCTTGATTCTTTTCGAACTTGAGCTGTCTTCGCGGCAGTATCTTTCTTCGTCCTCTGTTTATGAGGCATAGCTTAAAACAAGCCGGAGTAGTTTATAAGTAACCTTATGAAAATATTGACTACTTTTTCTTCATTAAACATTAATTTATTGATTTTTTTACGGGAGGGCTGGGTTCCAGCGTCTCGATCCTACGTCATCACGTGACATCCCCTAATCAGACGAAGATGGAGATGAAAATTCCTCTGAAAATATAAAAAAGACTTTGAGGCAAATAATGCATAAATTAAATGCATTAAAAGTAACCAAAAAGTAATTAAAGAAAAAATAATAAATATGGAGGCTATGTTTGATAAAATGACAAAGAAACAAGAAAAAATGGAAAAGAAAATTACAGATTTGGAAATTAAAATGGAAGACGTGGATGGAAGAATGAAGGAAATGGAAGTTGATAATAATGCCTGGACATCAGAAAGAAAACAACTCGTGGAAAAAATTGATAAGCTTGAAAATTTTAGTAGATAGATAGATAGATAGATAGATAGATACTTTATTCATCCCCATGGGGAAATTCAACATTTTTTCCAATGTCCCATACACTTATTGTAGCAAAACTAATTACATACAATACTTAACTCAGTAAAAATATGATATGCATCTAAAATCACCCTCTCAAAAAGCATTAATAAATAGCTTTTAAAAAGTTCTTAAGTAGTTTACTTAAATACATTAAATACAATCAACCCCGGCACTTTAACATATCTTCCTCCTGGCGGTTGAATTGTAAAGCCGAATGGCATTGGGGAGTATTGATCTCTTCATCCTGTCTGAGGAGCATTGCATCGATAGCAACCTGTCGCTGAAACTGCTTCTCTGTCTCTGGATGGTGCTATGTAGAGGATGTTCAGGGTTTTCCATGATTGACCGTTGCCTACTCAGCGCCCTTCGCTCTGCTACCGATGTTAAACTCTCCAGTACTTTGCCCACGACAGAGCCCGCCTTCCTTACCAGCTTATTAAGACGCGAGGCGTCCCTCTTCTTAATGCTGCCTCCCCAACACGCCACCACAAAGAAGAGGGCGCTCTCCACAACTGACCTATAGAACATCTTCAGCATCTCACTACAGACATTGAATGACGCCAACCTTCTAAGGAAGTACAGTCGACTCTGTGCCTTCCTGCACAAGGTATCTGTGTTGGCAGTCCAGTCTAGCTTCTCGTATAACTGCACTCCCAGATACTTGTAGGTCTTAACCTGCTCCACACATTCTCCATTAATGATCACTGGCTCCATATGAGGCCTAGATCTCCTAAAGTCCACCACCATCTCCTTGGTCTTGGTGTTATTGAGACGCAGGTAGTTTGAGCTGCACCATATCACAAAGTCCTGTATCAGTTTCCTATACTCCTCTTCCTGTCCATTCCTGACACACCCCACTATGGCCGTGTCATCAGCGAACTTCTGCACATGGCAGGACTCCGAGTTATATTGGAAGTCTGATGTGTACAGGGTGAACAGGACCGGAGAGAGTACGGTCCCCTGCGGCGCTCCTGTGCTGTTGACCACCGTGTCAGACCTACAGTCTCCCAACCGCACATACTGAGGTCTATCTGTCAAGTAGTCCACTATCCAATCCACCATGTGAGAGTCTACTCCCATCTCTGTTAGTTTGTGCCTTAAGATCTTGGGCTGGATGGTGTTAAAGGCACTAGAGAAGTCCAGGAATGTAATCCTCACAGCACAACTGACCCCATCTAGGTGAGAGAGGGATTTGTGCAGCAAATACGTGATAGCATCCTCCACTCCCACCTTCTCCTTATACGCAAACTGAAGAGGATCCCGGGCGTGCCTGGTTTGTGGCCTCAGATTCTGTATTATCAGCCGCTCCATGGTCTTCATCACGTGCGACGTCAAGGCAACAGGTCTGAAGTCATTCAACTCCTTTGGTTGTGGTTTCTTTGGTACCGGGACAATACAGGATGTTTTCCACTGTCTGGGTACTCTTCTCTGCTCCAGGCTCATGTTGAAGATGCGCTGTAGGGGTTCTCCCAGCTCAGTCGCACAGGCCCTCAGTAATCGTGGGGATACTCCATCCGGTCCAGCCGCCTTGCTGGTACAGATCTTCCTCAGTTGACCTTCCACCTGTGCAGCCGTAATCCTGGGTGTGGGCAAGGTCTCCTGTGAGTGGCTATTTTCCTGTGAGGGAAGTAAGAGGGAGGACGAGTAGAAAGACAAGCCTGGTGTGGAGTTCTGCGGTGAGGATGAGATTGTGCTGTCGAACCTATTGAAGAAGTTGTTCAGCTGGTTCGCTTTCTCCACATGTCCGCTAATGTTTGCCCTCCGCTTTGCACCGCATCCGGTGATGATCTTCATCCCATCCCACACCTCCTTCATGCTTTTGTTCTGCAGCTTTTGTTCTAGCTTCCTCCTATACTGCTCCTTTGCCCCCCTTATCTGTACTCTGAGTTCCTTCTGAACACTTTTAAGCTCCAACCGATCACCATCTTTAAAGGCCCTCTTCTTCTGATTTAGTAGACGTAACAATATTAAAATTGTTGGACTTAAGGAAGGTACCGAAGGAGAAGACTCAATAATTTTTTTTTCAAAAATGGATCCCTGAAAAATTGGAAATGGGTGAAGAAACTTCAATTGAGATTGAAAGGGTGCACAGAGCCTTAAGGCCAAGGTCTCAAGATGATCAAAATCCGTGATCAATTTTGATAAGATGTTTAAAATACCAGGATAAAGAAAAGATTTTGAGGGCCGCTGCCCAAGGTGCCAAAAGAAGAAAGAATCCATTGATGATAGCAGAGAAACCAGTTCTTTTTTTATCCTGATATAAGTTATAACCTTTTGAAGAGAAAGAAAGAATTTAATTCAGCAAAAGAAGTCTTATGGGAAAAAGGTTACAAATTTTTAATGCGTCACCCAGCAACACTGATAAATTTTTTGGAAGAGGGAAAAAGATTTTTTCCCGATTATCGAGACGCGGAGGTGTTCGCACAAAAACTTCCATCTATTCGCTAATTAAACGTAGAGATTTATAAACGCAATGGTTAAAGACAAAGACAGAGATAGTGAATGGAACTGATGGACATTTAAGGATGATACAAGGGAGAAAAGTAAAATTTTAGAAATGTTAATTGAGAATAATATGTTTTTTCTTTTCTTATATATATATATACTTTTTACATTGCGGGGGGGGGGCTGGGGAGCTTTGAATCGGTTACTACGGGATTCACGTGTGTAATCATGGCGATTGCCATGACCCGTACAACAGAGGGGGGTAATGTGTTTTTTTTTTCTCTTTCACAACATTAGTAGGGGGGTATTTTGTTTTTTTCCTTATACTCTATTTTTCTTCTATTTTTTTGCCTGGATTATTGGTGGGGACACACATAGCAACATGGAGACTTCTAAAAAGATTTCCCAGGATACCACGAAAGTTGAAAGATTAGGTATTATTATAGATTGGAGTAACATAATTAAAAACAATGACTAATTTATTGAATTTTTTAAGTTTTAATGTTAATGGGCTTAATGGACCAGTAAAAAGAAAAAGAATTTTAACATATATTAAAAAAAGGAAAATAGATATAGCTTTCCTACAAGAAACTCATTTAACGGACATAGAACATCAGAAATTAAAAAGAGACTGGGTTGGAAATGTTATTGCAGCTTCATTTAACTCAAAGGCGAGAGGAGTTGCAATTTTGGTTAATAAAAATTTACCAATTAAAATACAAAATGTATTAATTGATTCGGCAGGAAGATATTTAATTATACATTGTCAAATTTTTTCAGAACTATGTACTCATGAATATTTATGCACCAAATGAAAATGATGTAAAATTTATACAGGAGGTCTTTTTGAATTTGGCTTACGCACATGATAAAATATTAATAGGTGGAGATTTTAATTTTTGTCTAGATCCAGTTTTAGATAGATCAATAAAGGCTATTACAAAATCAAAAGTAGCAAAATTAACTCTATCATTGATGAAAGACTTAAATTTGATTGATATATGGAGAAGAATCAATCCAAAAGAAAGAGATTATTCATTTTATTCAAATAGACATTAAACATACTCAAGGATAGATTTTTTCCTATTATCAACGAATATTCAAGATAGAGTGAAAATGTGGAATATAAAGCAAGAATATTGTCTGATCACTCTCCTTTAATAATGACAATGATAATGATAGATAAAGAGGAATCAATTTATAGATGGAGATTTAACTCAATTCTACTAAAACGTCAAGATTTTTGTGATTTTATGAAAAAGCAGATTCAGTTCTTTTTAGATACAAATTTACATTCAGTTGATGATAAATTTATATTGTGGGAAGCAATGAAGGCATATTTGAGAGGTCAGATAATAAGTTATACTTCTAAAATTAAGAAGGAATATATGATAGAAATAGATCATTTGGAAAAAGATATTATAAAATTAGAAAAAGAATCTCAAAGAAATATGACAGAAGAAAAACAAAGACAACTTATTAATAAGAAGTTAAAATATAATACACTCCAGACATATCGAACAGAAAAAGCAATTATGAGAACTAAACAGAGATATTATGAACTAGGTGAAAGATCACATAAGGTCCTTGCATGCCAGTTAAAAACAGATCAGATTTCTAAAACAATAAATGCAATCTGAACAACAGTGAATAAAGTTACTTATAAGCCTCTAGAAATTAATGAGGCTTTTAAGAATTTTTATTCTGAGTTGTACAAATCAGAATCAAAAAATGATGATGTTAAGATAGAAAGATTTTTAGCACAAATAACTCTTCCAAAATTAAATACGGAAGAACAGAAGGGATTAGGTATGCCTTTTATATTGAAGGAGGTTGAAGAAGCTCTGGGATCACTTCAAAGTAATAAATCTCCAGGAGAAGATGGTTTTCTGCCTGAATTTTATAAAAAGTTTAAAGATTTATTAATTTCTCCCTTTATGGAGTTAATAAATCAAGCGGAAAGAACGCATAGACTTCCAGAATCTTTTTCAACAGATATTTTAATAGTATTGCCAAAAAAAGATAGAGATCTTTTAAAGCCAGCATCATATAGACCTATTTCTTTATTAAATACTGATTATAAAATAAATAGCAAAAATCTTATCTAATAGATTATCTAAATGCTTATCAAAATTAGTGCATATGGATCAAACAGGATTTATCAAAAATAGACAATCGGCAGATAATGTAACCCGGTTAATTAGTATAATCCATTTAGCGCAAAAGAGGGAGGAAACGAGTGTGGCAGTTGCTTTAGATACAGAAAAAGCATTTGATAGATTGGAATGGGATTTTTTATTTAAGGTATTGGAAAAATATGGATTAGGAACCATTTATAAAATGGATTAAAACCTTAAATACTAATCCCAAAGCTAAAGTAGTGACAAATGGTCAAATTTCGACACCATTTCAGTTAACAAGATCAACTAGGCAAGGTTGTCCATTATCACCTGCTTTGTTTGTGTTGGCAATAGAGCCATTAGCTGAATTAATTAGAATGGACCCAGATATTAAGGGTTTCAGAGTTAATCAGGAAGAATACAAGATTAATTTATTTGCTGATGATGTTCTACTTTATTTAACAGATCCATTACGTTCATTATGTAAATTATCTTATAGATTAGAAGAATAGGGGAAAATATCAGGTTATAAAGTAAATTGGGATAAAAGTGAAATTTTACCTCTTACTAATGGAGACTATAGTCAATGTCGATTAATAACCTCAATTTAGATGGCCGGCAAATGGTATAAAATATTTAGGTATAAGTGTTGATAATGATATAAAAAACTTATACAAATTAAATTATTCACCACTTTTGAAAAAAATTCAGGAAGATCTTGATAAATGGATGGCATTACCAATAACATTAGTAGGTAGAGTAAATACTATAAAAATGAATATATTCCCTAGACTACAATATTTATTTCAATCATTACCAATACAATTACCCCAGAAGTTTTTTCAAGAGTTAAACAAATATGTGAGGAAGTTTCTCTGGAAAGGTAAGATATCAAGAATATCGTTGGAAAAATTGACATGGAAATTTGATCTAGGAGGGTTACAACTTCCAAATTTTAAGAATTATTATAAAGCAAATCAACTTAGATTTATTGCATCTTTTTTTGAGAAAGATAAACCGGCATGGATTAGAATAGAACTAGATAAAATAGGAGAAAGCGTACCAGAGATTTTATATATAAATGGGAATCTAAATGGATACGGGAAAAGCAAAAATCTCCTATATTAAAACATTTGATTGATTTATGGAATAAGATAAATGTTGATGATGAGACAAAAAAATCTTTATTAGCAAAGAGATCTTTAATTCAAAATAGACTTATTCCTTTTACAATGGACAATCAACTTTTATATAATTGGTTTCAAAAAGGGATAGATACATAGGAGATTGTTTTGAAGGAGGTATATTAATGTCATTCGATCAATTAAAGAATAAATATAAAGTATCAAACAACACTCTTTTTTGTTACTTTCAACTAAGGGCTTATATAAGAGAAAAACTAGGTCAAACTATGTTATTGCCGAAATCTAATGAAATAGGAATTTTAATTCAAAAAGGAAATATTAAAAAATTTATATCTTGTATGTATAATTTGATTCAAAAACAGGTAATTAAACAAGGAGTCCATAAGTCAAGACAAAAATGGGAAAGTGATTTGAATATTAAAATTGAAGAAACAAATTGCTCAAGACTATGTCTTGATAGTATGACAAATACAATAAATGTTCAGTTAAGATTAGTGCAATATAACTTTATACATCAATTATATATTACACCAAAAAATAAATAAATTACATCCAAGTTTATCTGATCAGTGTTTCCGATGTAACCAAGAAACTGGTACACTTTTACATTCGACATGGTGTTGTTCTAAAATTCAACCTTTTTGGACAAATTTAAGACTTTTACTGGAACAAATTACGGGAATACAACTTCCTCATAATCCAATATTACTTTTACTAGGTGATATTGAAGGGACAAAACCGAAACTCAAACTAAATAAATATCAGAAAGAATTCATAAAAATTGCACTGGCAGTAGCCAAAAAGGCTATTGCAGTTACTTATAAATCGGATACATATTTAAGTATAGATTGTTGGAAGAAAGAAATCTATGGCTGTATTCCATTAGAGAAAATTACTTATAATTTAAGAGATAAATATGAAACATTTTTGAAAATTTGGTACCCTTATTTACAAAAGACAGGACTAAATATATAGGTGCTCTGAAGATGAAACAATTGGTTACTTGGGGAAAGAAATAAATATATATACTAAAGTTATTAAGAACTCCATGGAGCATGTGGAGATCTTCCAACAACCAGGCACTCTTTCTTTTTTTTTTCTTTCTTACTTTCTCTTTTTTTAATATAGGGAAGTTAGGGGGAGGGATTAAGGGGAGGGGGGAAGGGATATATACATTTTTTCCACACTTGTAATTACTTAAAAACGCAATTAAATAATTTTTTTTAAAAATGCAATGAAGCAGAAGGCCATATTAACAACGGCAAAGAAATGGACAAGAAAATTAAGGAAATTATGGAATTAAGAAAACCTCCTCTACAGAATGCATAAGATCAGCAGACAGATCCAGGTGAAGTATGTGGGAGGAGGATTCAGTATATAGAGCAGCTGTCTGAGGATAATAGAGGGGAACCCCCAGATATTAAACGCCCTAATTCTGGCCCACCTATTACCAAAGAAGAAAAAACTAAAGCAATGAAAAGCATGAAACGTGGTAAAGCCACTGGACTTGAGGAAACCTCAGCTTACAAGCCCTAGAAGGTCTGGGCATAGATATTCTTTTTGAACTGTTTAATGGCATATATGAGTCTGCTGTATTGCTTGATGATCGCTTGAAATCTGTACTTATAGCTCTGCCAAGAATTCCTGGAATTAATGACTGCGAAAATTATAGAACAATCTGTCTTAAGATTCACCTAATAAAGATTTTGTTGAGAATTGTTCTGAGACGAATTAAAAATAAGTTAAGGCCAGAAACTTCCAAGTAAAACCCTGTCTGAGTCTGTCCCATTTGTCTGTGCTTGACAGATCTCTCTCTAAAGTTTCCTCATTGTGTACCTGTCCCAGTATCTTTTATTTTCCTTCTCAACCTCATTCTCCTGCCTTCTCCCCATAACATTTGACACCTTTACAGAAAATCTTTGGGATCAACGGCAATACGCATATTCAACAGTTCATCTTTCTGCGACAGGAGAACACACTTCAGAGATCAACAGTCTCTGCATTTTTATTTCATACATTATTATTGCGCATTGGTGCAGTATTATTGTGTATATTATTATTCCCGGTTTATTTTTAGTCATGTCTGCACACTGCTAATTGTGATTCTAAATGTCGCTGCTGTAACGAAAGAATTCCCCACTCGGGATCAATAATGTATTTATTTATTATTATTAACATCATCATGATTATTCTGCAGTCCTTTATCTCTTTCATCAATTTTCCCAGCTCTTTACTTCACGCCCGACTAATCTGATGTATCACCTCCCCTCCACCCCACATTCTTTCTCCCTCCCTTCCTTTCCGGTCCTGAAGAAGGGTCTCGGTCTGAAACGCCGACTGTTCTCTCCCCTCCATCGTTGCTTTCTGCCCCCCTGAGTTCCTCCAGCATTTTGCGGGTGTTGTTTTGGATTTCCACATCTGCAGATTTTTTTCTAATCCTGTTTAAACAAATGCGCATGCGTGTGCGTCACAGCCGAACGCGATATTGCGCATGCGCTCAGTAGATGAGAGGCTCGCAGGGATCGGACGGAGGTAGGAGCGGGGCCGCGGGTGGGAGCTTAATCACCGGCGTCTGCACCGCGATTGAAGGAACATTACTATGAGCTCCGTCCCCACTGGTCCAGCACCTCAGGACAGTCCCAGTCCTTTCCGTCTCTCTCAGCCCCACGATTTACCCGAGTGACGGGGAGTTAACGGCTGATTCAGAGCTGGCGGCGCCGCCATTTCTGCGGCGCATGCGCATTGCTGGGTCCTTGAATCGCGGATAGACAGGTTTCTTGTTCTTGGTGTCTGCTGGGTAAGGAGGCAGCCATGGGTGACACTACCAGCATTGTCCCCTTAGAATATGCCCAAATACTGCGACCTCCAGCCATGCCAACGAGGATCAGTACCTCGGAACAAAAATATACTGTCCAGTCAGTGGAAGTGTAAATTAGTGCTGTATGGCTAAAAGAAATCCTCCCGTCAACTTTAGTTCTCTGTGTAAATAACGATATGAAACACCTTGTTCTTGATGACAAGTGACTTGTAGCTTGCACATCACAAAGGTGCCCCATTCCAATGAGAATAACTACTGCCCACCCCTTCATAGTCATTGCCATCGATGGGTTCATCACTGTCAATCAGCTGGGGGTGGAAGGGGATCCCAGTAATTAGAAAATGTCCAGGATCCGACATGTAGTAACAAGTTCACTTTGTAGTGTTGTGGAGCATGACCAGCGCTTGAAATGATACCAAAAATCAGGAAAAATTGAGCCAAGACACAGGTTGATTGAAGGCAAAAATAGCCTATTCTCATACAGAGGGAATACAGTCAGAGAATTTAGACGTACAGAAAAGCTGGATGAACTCTGCAGGTCGGGCAGCATCCGTCGAAAGAAGCAGTCAACGTTCTTTCAACGGATGCTGCCCGACCTGCTGAGTTCATCCAGCATTTTTGTACATCTTGATTTGACCACAGCATCTGCAGTGTACTTTGTGTTTACAGTCAGGAAATTTGTTGGTCAGTCAGGATGCCTGATCCATGACATGTTAGAAGATGAGGAGTTCATATCTAAACATAGAAACAGAAGTCTGCAATATATTACAGGCCCTTCGGCCCACAATATCATGCTGACCATAAAACCTACTCTTGAAACTGTCTAGAGTTTGACTACCACATAGACCTCTATTATTCTAAGCTCCACGTACGTACCTAACAGTGTCTGAAAAGACCCTGATTGTATCCGCCTCTACCACCGTCGCTGGCAGTGCATTCCATGCACCCACCACTCTCTGTGCGAAAAAATTACCTCTGGTATCCCCCTTGTACCTACTTCCAGGCACCTTAAAACTATGCCCCCGCATGTTAGCTAGCTCAGCCCTGGGAAAAAACCTCTGGCTATCCACACGATCAATGCCTCTCATCATCTTATACAACTCTCTCAGGTCACCTCTCATCTTCCATCGCTCCAAAGTTTACTCAACCTATTAATGTAAGGCATGCTCTCCAATCCAAGCAACATCCTTGTCAATCTCCTCTGCACCCTATTTAGAGCATTTTTTCCAGTAGTGAGGTGATCAGAATTGAACAGAGTGCTAAAAATAGGGCCTAACGAAGGCCTTCTATATCTGTAATAGTACCTCACCGCTTTTGAACTCAGTCCCATTGCTCATGAAGGCCTTCTTAAAAACATTTTCCAGCTGCGTAGCAGCTTTGTATGAACTATTGACACAGATCCCAAGATCTCGCTGATCCTCCAAACTGCCAAGGGTCCTATCATTAATATTGTATTCTGTCTTCAAATTGGACCTACCGAAATGAACCACCAGGTTGAACTCCATCTGCCAATTCTCAGTCCAGTTCTACATCCTATCGCTGTAACGCTCTACTGTGACAACCATTCAGACTATCCACAGTTCCCACTACATTTGTGTCATCGACAAACTTGCACACCCACCCTTCTACTTCCTCATCAAGGTCATTTTTAAAAGTCAGAATGAGGAGAGAGGAGGGGTCCCAGAACAGATCGCTGCAGAATATCACTGGTCACATCCTCCATGCACAATACAAACCATCGACAACCACTCTTTGCCTTCTGTGGCCAAGCCAGTTGTGGATCCGCAAAGCAGCTCTCCTTGGATCCTTCCTCGTTACTTTCTCAATGAGCCTCGTATGGGGAAACTTATCAAAAGTCTTACTGAAAACCACGTACACTACATCCAATGTTCTACCTTCATCAATGTTACATCCCCAAAGAGTTCAGTCAGGTTGGTAAGGCATGACCTGCCCTTGACAAAGCCATGCTGACTACCCCTAATCTGATGCTCATAAGTCCTCCCGCTTAGGATCTTCTCCAACAAATTGCCCACCACCGATGCAAGACTCACTGGTCTATAATTTCCTGGGTTACCTCTACTCCCTTTCTTGAACAATCCTCGGGTGCTTCTTCCATCCCTATTGATGAGACAATGATCATCACCAGATGCTCAACAATCTCCTCCCTCGCTTCCCACAGTAGCCTGCAGTATATCTCAGCTTGAGATGAACTGGGTAATATGATGCCAGAGCTCACATTGAGAGAAGATCTTATAAAAAAATGTAAAATTATGAATCAGATAGGTAAGATAGAGGCAGGAAGGTTGTTTCCACTGGTAGGTGAGACTAGAACTAGACCACATCACTTTTGGGCATTTGGGATGGAGCTGAAGAACTGCTTTTCCCTGAGGGAGGTGAATCGGTGGATTCTTTGCCCAATGAAGCAGTGGAGGCTACCTCAGTAAATGCATTTGAGACAAGGTTGGATAGATGTTTGCAAAGTAGGGAAATGAAGGGCGATGGGGAAAAGGCAGGTTGGTGGAGACAGGCCAGATGATGTTCTCCTACTCCTTTTTCTTATTTTCTCACCACAGACTAAAATCTCACCTGAAAAACTGTCCTTCACCTATTGATGTCCTTTCAAATATTTTTACAGGTTTGAAATGGCAGAACACTTATGCATGGGCTGTCTCTTTCCGGATATATAAGGAGTGGCCAAATATTTCCTTTGCAAGACCGACACATCTGTTGTCAATCCTTGGAGATGAAGAATTATCTCATCCCAGCTGGAAATGTGTTTTGTGTCTGAAATGAAGTTTTCTGTTGTAACTCACTGAAATCCACTGGAACCGGGGAGCTGAGAACACACCAGCATTTGTTCACTGGAGTTCAATTCTTCAATGCATTGATTGTAGAAGGGATTCTAACGTCTGATTGTCTGAATTGACAGATGATTGATCGCAGTGAGATATCATTCTCCTTCTCTCAGTGTGGGAAGGTATTCATTCACAGCCTACCCACAGACATGCCAGTGAGTTCACAGTGGAGAGAGGCAATTCACCTGCTCTGTGTGAGGGAGGGGAACTACTCAGTCATCCAGCCTGAAGATACATCAGCAAGTTCACACCTTAGTGAGATGCTCCACCTGTTCTGACAGTGGGAAGCAATTCATTCCGTTGTCGATGCTAAAGATAGATCCAAAAATTCACCAGTGAGAGGACGGTAACCTGTTTACATGGTGGGAAGGCATTCACACACTCAACCACGCCACAGTGACACCAACGAGTTCACACCGGGGAGAGGCCAATCACCTGCCCTGTGTGGGAAAGGATTCACTCAATCATCCCAACTGAATGAACACCAGTGAGTTCACACTGAAAAGATGCCATTCACCTGCTTAGACTGTGGGAAGAGATTCACTCGTTCATCCACACTACAGAGACACCAGCGAGTTCACACTGGGGAGAGGCCATTCACTTGCTCTGAATGTGGGAAAGGATTTGCCCGGTCATTTCAACTGACTGAACATCAGCAAGTTCACACTGGGGAGAAACCGTTCAGCTGTTTTCAATGTGGCAAGGGGTTCACTCAGTCATCTCATCTGAAAGTACATCAGCGAATTCACACTGGGGAGAAACCGTTCAGCTGCTCTGAATGTGGGCAGGGATTTGCTTATTCATACTCCCTTGTGAAGCACAGCCGAGTTCACACTGGGGAGAAACCGTTCAGCTGCTTTCAATGTGGCAAGGAGTTCACTCAGTCATCAAATCTGAAAGTACATCAGCGAATTCACACTGGGGAGAGGCCATTCACTTCCTCTGAATGTGGGAAAGGATTTGCCCGGTCATCTCAACTGACTGAACATCAGCGAGTTCACACTGGGGAGAAACCGTTCACTTGCTCCGAATGTGGGAAGGGATTTGCTTATTCATACTCCCTTGTGAAGCACAGCCGAATTCACACTGGGGAGAAGCCATTCACATGCTCTGAATGTGGGAAGGGATTCACTCAGTCATCCAACCTGGTGAGGCACAGCCGAATTCACACTGGGGAGAAACCGTTCACCTGCTCAGATTGTGGAAAGGGATTCACTCAGTCATCAGGCTTCAAAGTTCATCAGCGAGTTCA
This sequence comes from Hemitrygon akajei, assembly GCF_048418815.1. Lineage (NCBI taxonomy): Eukaryota > Metazoa > Chordata > Chondrichthyes > Myliobatiformes > Dasyatidae > Hemitrygon > Hemitrygon akajei. The sequence continues at coordinate 6,431,439 of NW_027331923.1, forward strand.
CACTGGGCGATGCCAGTCACCTGTTCTGATTGTGGGAATGAATTCACTCAGACATCTCAACTGACTGAACATCACCTGCTCAGACGGGAAGGAATTCACTCAGACATCACTGAGCGAACATCAGCGAGTTCACACTGTATAGAAGCTGTTCATCTGCTCTGACTGTGGGAATTAATGCATACATTCATCTCGGCTGACGAAAGACCAGATTGTTTTCAGCAGTGAGAGGACGTTGACCTGCTCAGACTGTGGGAAAGAATTCACACACTGATCCACACTGCAGAGACAGTGGTGGGTTCACACTGTGGTGAGGGTGGTCACCTGCTCAGACTGTGGGAAGGCATTCACACACTGATCCACACTGCAGAGACAGTGGTGGGTGTGGGTTCACACTGTGGTGAGGGTGGTCACCTGCTCAGTCTGTGGGAAGGCATTCACACACTGATCCACACTGCAGAGACAGTGGTGGGTTCACACTGTGGTGAGGGTGGTCACCTGCTCAGACTGTGGGAAGGCATTCACACACTGATCCACACTGCAGAGACAGTGATGGGTTCACACTGTGGGGACGGTGGTCACCTGCTCTGACTGTGGGAAGGCATTCACACACTGATCCACACTGCAGAGACAGTGGTGGGTTCACACCTTGGGGAGGGTGGTCACCTGCTCAGACTGTGGGAAGGCATTCACACACTGATCCACACTGCAGAGACAGTGGTGGGTTCACACTGTGGTGAGGGTGGGGACCTGCTCAGACTGTGGGAAGGCATTCACACACTGATCCACACTGCAGAGACAGTGGTGGGTTCACACTGTGGGGAGGGTGGTCACCTGCTCAGACTGTGGGAAGGCATTCACACACTGATCCACACTGCAGAGACAGTGATGGGTTCACACTGTGGTGAGGGTGGTCACCTGCTCAGACTGTGGGAAGGCATTCACACACTGATCCACACTGCAGAGACAGTGGTGGGTTCACGCTGTGGTGAGGGTGGGGACCTGCTCAGACTGTGGGGAGGCATTCACACACTGATCCACACTGCAGAGACAGTGGTGGGTTCACACTGTGGTGAGGGTGGGGACCTGCTCAGACTGTGGGGAGGCATTCACACACTGATCCACACTGCAGAGACAGTGGTGGGTTCACATTGTGGGGAGTGTGGTCACCTGCTCAGACTGTGGGAAGGCATTCACACACTGATCCACACTGCAGAGACAGTGGTGGGTTCACACTGTGGGGAGGGTGGTCACCTGCTCAGACTGTGGGAAGGCATTCACATGCTGATCCACATTCAATCAGAGAAGGCAAAATCATGATGGAACTAGAATTTTTATCTTAACATTTGCTCAGTTAGAACAGTGGAGTTGACAGGCGGGATAGTGGAAAGCTCCTTTGCGGGATGTGGGAAGGCAGGGGACCCTCCTGTGTCCCTGATAACTACACCTGTGAGAAGGGCTTCCAGCTTCAGCTCCGAACAATCCACATTACGGAGTTGGACCTGGAACTGGATGAACTCCAGATCATTCGGGAGGCCGAAGGGGTGATAGGACATATAGACAGGTAGTTGAACCGAAGGTGCACGGCACCGGAAACTGGGTGACAGGAAGGGGAAGGGGGAAACAGCGAGTGCAGTTTACCCCTGTGTCCATCCCCCTGAACAACACAGATATCAATTTAGATACTGTCGGGGATGGTGGGGATGACCAGGTAAAGGAAAGTCACAGCAACAGGGTCTCTCTGGCTCTGAGGCTGAGAAGGGAAGGATGGAGAAGAGGTGAGCTGTGGTCAGAGGTGATTCAGCAGCTCAGGGAACTGACTGGATGTTCTGTGGGTGAGAATGAGATTCCAGGATGATATGTTGCCTCCTGTGTGCTCGGGTCTGTGACATCTCCGGTCGAGTGCTCAGCATTTCCCGGGAGGATGAACAGTGAAGGTCGTGGTCCATGTGGGTAACAATGATATAGGGTGGTCGAGTAACGAGCTTCTCAAAGGCAGTTCAGGGAGTGAGCTGCTAAGTTAAATGGCTGCTCGTCCAGGGCTGTGACCTCAGGACTGCCATCTGTGCCACGGGCCAGGAAGAGGAAGAATAAACTGTTTAACACGTGGCTAAGGAGTTGGTGCAGGAGGGAGGGTATAAGATTTTTGGATCTTCTGAGCTGGTGAGAATTGCTGTGTACAGAGGAGTGTGATGTGTTGGGGGAAGCGCACATCGCTGATGGTGTGTGACTGGGCAGGCAGGTCTCTCACACACAAACACATGCAGTGGAGTGGGAGGGAGGGGAGTGAGAAGGGAAAAGGGGAATGAGGAGGATGGAGTTAGGGCTCCTTCACAAAGTCCCAGACTCACCCACTCCTCCCCCTCTGGAATTGGTCCCATTCCCTACCCCAGGCTGGGGGTGAGCATTGAGTTGCCTTGTCAAGAAGAAAAGGAATTAATTGTTTGATAGCATTTTGTTCACACACTTTGATAATAAATTTATGTTGAACTTCATCAATGATACGTATTGTTTGTAAAACGTGTACTGATGAGAAATGGTCTCAGTGAAGGACCGAGAGTGGAAAACGAACCGGTGTTCAGCCCCACTGCTCCGTGCTGGACAAGAACCCCTATCTGAGTCTGTCCCATCTGTCTGTCCTTAACACGTCTCACTCTAAAGTTTCCTCTTTCTGTACCTGTCTCAGTGTCTGTTATTTTCCTTCTCAACCCCATTCTCCTGCCTTCCCCCATGACCTTTGACACCCTTACTAATCAAGTACTGATCAAATTCTGTTTTAACTAAACCTGATGACTTGGCCTCTGAGCCGTCCGTGGCAATGAATTCCACAGCTCCCTCATCTCTCCAAAAGCATGCTGTCTGGGCTTAGACATTTTGACACGGACGGTTAAAAAATGGTGGCTATCTACTCTCTCTATCCCTCTCTTATTCTGATCAAGTTCTCTCAGGTCACCCTGATTCTCCTCCACTCCAGAGAAAACAGCCCAAGTTTGTCCGAACTCTCCTTACACGGCAGCTCATGCCTCTAATCCAGACACATCCTGGTGAACCTCTTCGTTGCTGTCCTAAACACCAGCGGCGTAACAGGCTTTAAGTAAGTAAATGATGGGTTGCTGATTAATAAGGCTGTTGAAGGTGAAGGGTAGAAAGCAGCAGAATGGGGTTTAGAGGGAAAATCCTATAGCCATGATCGAATGGTGGAGAAGACTCAATGAATGGAATGAGTATTTCAGTTCCTATGACTTGCGGTGTAGTGGTGAGATGGCGAAGCCGTGGGGAGTAAGGTGCAGGTATGATTGGGTGTCTGGGTAGGAGGTGGTGTCGAGCACCTTTTCACTTTGTCTTATGACCAACAATTAACTCAAAAGAGTGTATCAATCATAACAGCGCTTATTTTTACTTGCAGCAAGGGAAGACCGGTACAAGAGCGAGTAATAGCTGTTCTCCAAAAAAGCACAAGCGTGTACATTCACTGCTTCGGACACAAGTTCAAGGTCAGGGTGCATTCTGTTTGTCTGCTTAATCAGCGTGTTCAGCATTTTCCCAGTGACACAGCTGCCGGTCTGCAGTCGAGTGCTCAGGTTCCATCAGCATCGTGATGCACGAACATTATTAGCAAAGCTCTCTGATACAATACAGGTTCCAGCTGGTTACAGACAAAAATGGTAGAAGTGAAGTGCATTCCCCCAGTGGTGGAGAAACATTGCTACACCACTCGCTCTCTGTGAAAATGGTTCCAAACCCTACAGCTCTCTCCATTTCTGTTAACATCTCCGATCCATGTAGCCTCCGCCATCTGTGACAGCCCTTCTACACCAACACCCATCACCATTCTGTGAACCCGTCTGACCCCTACTCCACTTGTCATCTCTGTAAAACCCTCCACCATCCACCCTGGCAGATTCAGATGACAGTGGACCCGAGGAAGACACCGACTATGGGCTCACCAAACACATTCACAGGAGCTGACATTTTTTATAAACCTCCCGATTTGTACGGTTGTATTGACTAAACAGCTTCCTGGCTTCCTATCTTTACCTCCCCAGCCCCACCCCCAACGTCCTGCTTTCCACAAGGATTCCATTCGTCCCTTCCCACTAATTCCCCCCCCCCCCGAACATATCCTTGCAAGCGAGGGAAGTTCTATACACTCCCATTTACTTCCTCCCTCAGTCCCAGTCTGGATCACGAACAGTCCTTCCAGGTGAGGCAACACTTCACCTGCGAGACTGTCAGGTTGCTGTGCCGTACCTGTTGCTCCCAGTGAGGCCTCCTCTACGTCGATGAGACCCAACGTTGATCAGGAGTCGACTTTGACAAGTGCGTTCGCTCCGTCCGCAACAAACGGAATTTCCCATTCACGAGCAAGCGTAGATCTGCAGATGCTGGAAATCCAAGCAGCACACACAAACTTATTACAAATGATTTCAAGTCCCCTGGCCCCGATCATCTTACTTTCACTGTGGATACCCCGTCCATGTACACCTCCACCTCCCACCAGGAAAACCACACGAGCTTTCTCCATTTCCTTCTGGACACCAGACCCAACGAGTTGCCCTCCACCACCACTCTCCTGCTCTTTGTTTCACTTCTTTGTTTGAGCGGAGCTCTGCTGTCATCTTGTAGTGAGCCGGTGCTGTTTTCCCTTGGGGCTCTGGATTCAGAAGACAAGGCGGGTGTTATGGTTCAGCTGATCCGGTTGGAGTGCACCGAGACAGAATATAAGGTGTTGCTCCTCCACCCTGAGCCAGTTAGCGGAGCACTTCGCCGAGCAGCTTCGCACCGTCCGCCACAAGTAGAACCTCACAGCGCCAAAGATTTTAATCCTGATTCCCATTCAGGGTTGTCAGAGGTTAAAGCGGGACATCATTAGGAGGCAGGAACAGGCTGAGAATTGGCGGGGGGTGTTCAGCCCACTTGCGTGTGAATGATTCGTTTTGGTCTGTCAAATTTGTAGACACAGCTCAGTATTAATGTTAAGACTCTTGGCAGTGTGGAGAATCAACGAGTCGGTGTCCGTAGGACACTCAAAGCTACAGCACGGGTTGACATGTTGCTAGGAAGGCGTATGGTGTGATGACCTTCATCAACTGTGGAATTGAGTTCAAGAGCCATGAGGTAATGTTAGATCTATATAGACCTTGTGAAGAGCCCACTTGGATTACTGTTTTCAGTTCTGGTCACCTCACTACAGGAAGAATGTAGATTCTATAGAGAGTGTGCAGCGGAGGTTTACAAGGATGGTGCAGAACATGCCTTGTGAGTATAGGTTGAGTAAACTTGCCCATTTCTCCGTGAAGGGACGGATGACGAGAGGTGACCCGATCGACATGTATAAGCTGATGAGAGGCATTGTTCGTGTGGGTAACCAGGGATGAAGTGGCTAACACGAGCGAGCATATTTTTAAGGTGCTTGTTAGTAGCTTCAAGGGGGATTTCTGAGGTAAGTTTTTGCACAGAGAGTGGTGTGTGTGTGTGTGTGTGTGTGTGTGTGTGTGTGTGTGTGTGTGTGTGTGTGTGTGTGTGTGTGTGTGCAATGCACTGCCAGGGGCAGCGGTAAAGGCGGGTACAATAGGGTCTTTTAACAGATTCTTAGATAGGTACACGGAGCTTAGCAAAATAGTGGGCCACGTGTTAGAGAAATTCTAGGCAGTCTCTAGAGTAGGTTACACGGTCGGCACAACATTGTGGGCCGAAGGGCCTGTAACGTGCTGTGGTTTTCTATGATTCTGTGGAGCTCCATGCCACGCAAACGCAGTTTTTGAGAAGGTGATGATTGCATTCCTGGCTATTGATTGTGTTGTTGCAAACTCTGGGTGACTGGAAGAGAAGTCTGTCGCAACAATATGACTCTTCCCATTACAATCAAACAACCAATCACCGAATGTGAAGGACGGCTTGTCTGGTACAGGGGGTGGAGTCAGGGTATTTGCTTGCTGCTTTGGTCTGTGGGTACGACATATCTCGTATGAAGTAGTGGTCCGTCAGATGTCTCGGTTCCTTCTTGGACAGTACGTCACTTCATCAGCTCGTTGTTTACGTTTCTTTCCTCATCCGGGTGCACTTCGTCAACCTTCTGGAACACTTCCTTGTGTGACGACCTGAAGACACGAACCTGTTCGCCTGGAGGACCATATCTTCCAATGCTGACAGTTCAGCTCTGTATTCCCAATAATCCCGAACAAATATTGAACATCTATTCGTAGTTGCAGGCCATCCTTTCTGTATTGTCTCTCTGCGTACCTTCCTTGATGCAGCCGTCCCTGCTGGTGTCCTAATCATCTCTGTTCTATCAGGAGATATTGGAATGGAGGTAACAATCGTGTCCACATAGGACATGTACATCAGCATTAATCTCTTGGTAGGTCTTTTATTTCTTGTTGACAATCCATTAGTAGCAAATATATCCTCCCTAGCGTGTCGCACCAGACGGTCGGCCATTCCTGTCTGGCGCGTGGTGTCTGGATTGGTTTTTCGGATTAACGGGGTCACAATTTGAACATTCCTGACTCGACCCTTTGTATGTTTTACGAGGCCGAGTGGCTAGCTCAACGCTCAACCCAGCATGACTGCAAGGCGTGCCGGTGGGGGGGGGGGGGAGGAGGGTTGGGGTGTCGCCCGACTTGGATTGGAACTCAGGAGCCTGCGCTCCGGAGTCCGGCGCTGATGTCACCGCCACCAAGCAACAGGAAACACCAGAGAGAAACCACAGCAACACACACAGAATGTCAGCGCCCCCCACCAGCAAGCAACTGGAAACACCAGAGAGAGACAACAGCAATACACACAGAATGTCAGCGCCCACCACCACCAAGCAACAGGAAACACCAGAGAGAAACCCTAGCAACACACACAGAATGTCAGCGCCCCACACCACCAAGCAACAGGAAACACCAGAGAGAGACCATAGCAACACACACAGAATGTCAGCGCCCCCCACCACCAAGCAACAGGAAACACCAGAGAGAGACCATAGCAACACATACAGAATGTCAGCGCCCCCCACCACCAAGCAACAGGAAACACCAGAGAGAGACCATAGCAACACACACAGAATGTCAGCGCCCCCCACCACCAAGCAACAGGAAACACCAGAGAGAGATCATAGCAACACACACAGAATGTCAGCGCCCCCCACCACCAAGCAACAGGAAACACCAGAGAGAGACCATAGCAACGCACAGAAAATGTCAGCGCCCCCCACCACCAAGCAACAGGAAAGCACCAGAGAGAGACCATAGCAACACACACAGAATGTCAGCGCCCCCCACCACCAAGCAACAGGAGACACCAGAGAGAGACCATAGCAACACACAGAGAATGTCAGCGCCCCCCACCACCAAGCAACAGGAAACACCAGAGAGAGATCATAGCAACACACACAGAATGTCAGCGCCCCCCACCACCAAGCAACAGGAAACACCAGAGAGAGATCATAGCAACACACACAGAATGTCAGCGCCCCCCACCACCAAGCAACAGGAAACACCAGAGAGAGATCATAGCAACACACACAGTATGTCAGCGCCCCCCACCACCAAGAAACAGACACCAGAGAGAGACCATAGCAACACACACAGAATGTCAGCGCCCACCACCACCAAGCAACAGGAAACACCAGAGAGAGACCATAGCAACACACACAGAATGTCAGCGCCCCCCACCACCAAGCAACAGGAAACACCAGAGAGAGACCATAGCAACACACACAGAATGTCAGCGCCCCCCACCACCAAGCAACAGGAAACACCAGAGAGAGACCATAGCAACACACACAGAATGTCAGCGCCCACCACCACCAAGCAACAGGAAACACCAGAGAGAGACCATAGCAACACACAGAGAATGTCAGCGCCCACCACCACCAAGCAACAGGAAACACCAGAGAGAGACCATAGCAACACACAGAGAATGCTGGAGGATCTCAGCAGTTCCAGCGGCATCTATGGAAAAGACAACATCTGCAGTCAACAAAAACTGTTGTTTACCCGACAGCTCGACGTGTCAAAGTCTCCCTCTCTCACGAGCAATATCACTCATTTTCACAGCAAAAGGGGAGACTGACAGTCGCTGTTATCCTATTAAAAGTGTGCCGCAGCGAAATCCCGATGTTCCCTATCCTGCGACACCACTGTCGGCAACACCAGCCTGAAATCAGGCATCCACAGGTCCGCACCCCGGAGGCGGGCCTGGAGAATGTCAAAAACCGGTCGGCCAAAGAGCACCCGGAACTGGAACCCATCCACCGAAAAGAAAATAGGTTGCGAATGCCACTGGCAGCTCAGGGCCTCGATAGAACCCGACCAACCCTGAAAAGGGAAAAATGAGGTATTAAAGGCAAGAATTAGGCCGTTTTTGCAGCCACTTGGTGCCGTCTTAATTCTGCCCTTATTTCTTTGTTTTTCTGTTGCTTTGGGTAACAACATGAGTTCTGCCCGCCTCCCCCCTTTTTCATAGTATGCACTGTCACCTCGGCCTGTGCAGTTCCCCAGCTTGTGCTCGTGTGCTCTCTGCTGTCCGTGTCACGGTCCCAACCGTTAATCCCCCATATTCTCCTAATTCCCCTTGTTGCGACACACCTGATTCTCATCTAAACCTGCAGCGTAAATACCCCGGCTTTGCATCCGCTCATCGCCAGGTCGCTGTGTCAGCCAGTGTGGTAATTCACGTTCCCAGCCGCTTCGGATTGTGCATTCTAAGTTTTACTTCAGTGCCGAGGTTTACCCATGTAACTCTGTCTCTTCCTGTCAAGCTAAGTTTTGCCTGCCGCCTGTCTCCTGTTTGCCCTTCAGCTCCAGCAACGCCCTGTGTCAAGGTAAGTTTTGCCTGCCTGCTGCTTTTCCGTTCACCCTTCTGTTTGCCGTTCAGCCCCAGCCACGCTCACGCCCTCGTCTGCATCCCAACTCTATCTCTGTGCCGGTGTCCTCCGTTTGGGATTTCCCGTTCCTTGTCACAGTCCAACACATATCCACAGCCTTTGGCAACGTCAAGTCATTCTCCTCACGGAGCTGTCTGTCTCGGAGCCTATTATCTGTGATTCCACAGACTATTTTGTCCCCATCTGATAAGTCTGTCAAATCTCCAAATTCACAGGACTTATTCAGTGTGTGCAGCTCAGCTCAGTATTGGTCTCAAATAACAACTTGTTTCTGGTCACAGGAAAGAAAGGTTACTTCCCTCAATCGTGATGTTTTTTTATTTGGAACAAAATACACCTCAAGGCTGTTTCCTCAATTTGAAAGCTGTTTTAGATATCCAAAGCATCTTTGCCAATTACATGTGGAAACATATACGCTTTCAGAAGTGGGAACTCACCGCTTTTCCTGGCTAACAGACTGAAAGTGTTTGTGGAGCGACCTCCCGATCTTCGCTGCATCTCGCCAATATAATCTCGCTGCATCTTCGCTGCAGGCTCCACCGGCAGCACTGCATACAGTATGTGACACAAACACACTCGCTGGTGAAGTGCGGCCTCACGTGTAAACACTCCCTGAATGGTAGTGAGAGAGAGAGGAGGTGTAGTGTAATGAGTGGCAATTGTTCGGCAGCAAGGAAAAGTACCAGGAGGGAGATCAGTGGTGTGGGACGGGCTGCCAAGGGAGACGTGTAGACCACTTTGGCGTGGTCCTATCCTCTGTCCAACACAGGCGGGATCTCCTGACGGCCATTTCAATACAGCTTCCCATTCACATCGCCACACGTCAGCACAAATTTTCCTCCACCCACTGTCAGCCCAAGATGGTGGCCACCAGTTCCGCTGTGGCTGCCAGTGAATGGTCAGTAAGTCATTTCCTCATCGTTACCTATCATCCGGGCACAAAAACAACCACAGCTAATTTTCCGGTTAAATTATCCTTTGATCCATCTGTAAAAAAAAAACGGGGTTCTCGCATCGTAATAATTCCTCTACATAGCACCATCCAGAGACAGAGAAGCAGTTTCAGCGACAGGTTGCTATCGATGCAATGCAATGCTCCTCCTCGAGGATGAAGAGGTCAACACTCCCCAATGCAATTAGGCTTTACAATTCAACCGCCAGGAGTAAGATATGTTAAAGTGCCGGGGATGATTGTATTTAATGTATTTAAGTAAACTACTTTAGAACTTTTTAAAAGCTATTATTAATGCTTTTTGAGAGAGTGATTTTAGATGCATATCATATTTTTACTGAGTTAAGTATTGTATGTAATTAGTTTTGCTACAACAAGTGTATGGGACATTGGAAAAAATGTTGAATTTCCCCATGGGGATGAATAAAGTATCTATCTATCTATCTATCTAAACAACAGGCAGAACAGAATGCTTAGACGTGATTAAATCGTGTAAGCTAAAATCAGCTGAAGGCTTTGGAACAGCGGAGGTGGGGGGTTACCGAGAAAGATACATCGCATAATCCAACAGACCCATATTGCTAGAGTGGTGAGAACACAGACACCCAAAACTAAAAATGCTCTTCTTGTGATGTTCCCAAGGGAATCCCCCTGGGCCGCATCAAATTCTGCGAGAACGCCACCTTGCCAGCGAGGGCTGTATATGTTGCTTCATCAGCCACAAGCCCCGGATCACCAGCGACCCTAAAGAACCTCTGAATAAGGAGAAGAAAGCCTCCAGGTGTGGAGACAAGACAAGCACTGAGGCGAGAACAGAGTGAACGGAGGGCAGGGCTGAGGTAGGTTTGAAGGTCCCTACAAGAGGAAGCTGGAGTACAAGCTCCAGTAGGGTAGCATAGCGGGCGTGTAGTCGGCTACGAAGCAGGTCACCGGCTTCAAGATTAAAGAAAGGAAGATCGGAGGCTTGCCTGGACAGGGCCAATGAAGTGGATTTGTTTTTCTCAGCAGGTTCAGCAGGGGACCTACTGCTGTCCACTCTCCCACTGGCCAAGACCACACACCCTCCCTGCCGTCGAGGCAGGTTGAACGGACAGCTGGAGAGACTAGAGACTCTGGCCCAGACGGTACCAGCCCCAGGGTACTGAAGGGCAGTGCGAGCCACCGGTCTGGTATTTTGTAGCACCTTTACAATTTGAGTCTGAGTCTGGAAAAGATACTGGTGCCGTGGAAGACTTCTTGCTTAGTTCCTCTACCCAAGGAGGCGACTAAATCGGGTCTTTATGACTACAGACCAATTGCCCTAACATCTCATGCGATGAAGGGGCTGGAGTGGCCGGTGCTGGGCCGCAGTTGAGATCTTCATTGGACCCTCTCCGGTTTCTCAAGCAGATTCTTGTGGGAGCGGATGATGCCACCGTCTACCTGTTGAAGCGAGCTTGCTCACACCTGGACAATGCTGGTGGCATTGTGAGCACCACATTTTTTTGATTTCTCTTCCGCCTTCATTACAACCCAATCACGTTCTGAGCAAGAAGCTGCAAAGGATGGGCGTAGACAAATCCACTCTCTCCTGGATCACTGACTACCTGACTGATAGACTCCCAGTTTGTACCGCAGGGTGGTTCTCTGCCTGAGGTGGAGGTGAGTGTCACTGGAGCCCCACAAGGGACTGTCCTGTCTCCGTTTCTGTTCACACTGTACACCTCAGACTTTACGTACGACTCTGAGTCTGGCCACTTGCAGAAGTTCTCTGATGACTCTGCGGTAGTTGGGTGCATGAGAGACGGGCGGGAGTCGGAGCGCAGAGGACTGTCTGCAGCAGGATGTTGGAGATCGTTTACCAGTCAGTTGCAGAGAGTGCCGTCTTCTTTGCTGCCTTATGTTGGTGGAGCAGCATTGGTACTTGGTGATGGAAAAAGACTGAACAAACTCATCAAAAAGGTTGACGTGGTGGAGCGCAGGTCAGGAAACATACTGTTATTCATTATGGACAATCTGGCACATCCTCTGCATGACCTACTGAATAAGCAGCGGATCATCTGTTTGAATAAACTCTGCTGTCAGAAGGATTGTTACAGAATAAGCGTATACAACAGTTCAGACATCATAGTCTCTGCTTTAATATTTCCTATATTATTATTGAAAATTGGTACATTATTATTCATTCTACATTTGATTTTGAGTTAAGTGTGCACACTTCTTGGTGTGTTTTTCAATGATGCTGCCAAAATGATAGAAATTGCAACGCGGAATCTGATGCGCATGCGTAGAGGACTGGGCTGATCCCGGATATCGCGCATGCGCTCAGTGGACGAGAGGCTCACGAGGATCGGCGCGGGTAAGAGGGGGCTCCGGATGGGCATTAATCATCAGCGTTTGAACCGCGATTGAAGAACAATTACTGTGAGCCCGGCCCGCACTACTCCTACACCCCTGGGCAGATCACGGTCTTTTCCGTCTTTTTCAGCCCCAGAGAGATTTCGGCTGGTGACCGTTGGCGCGGCCGCGATCTCTGTGGCGCATGCGCCTCGCCTTCGCTGGCCTTCGCTGGCCTTCCTTTAGTTCGTGGGGGCTTCTGGGTAAAGAGGCAGCCATGCGGAGCACTATCTACGTTGTCCTCGTACAGTCGGAGGAAATTGGAGCGGATGTATCCCCCAAACACTGCCGAACTCCAGCGATGTGAATCCAAGCATTAGGGACCCGGAACAAAAGTATATTTCCCAGTTAATCTCCGATGAAGTGTCTACCTTCTAGTCAGTGAAAATGTCAATTCGTGCTGTTTGGCAAAAAAAAAATCCTTCCATCAGCTTTTGTTTTCTCTGGGTAAATAACGGTATGAAACACCTCTGTCATCGATGACAAGAGACTTGTGGCTTTCACTTCGCAAAATTACCACATTCCAATGAGAATAACCACTACCATCCCCTTCATGTTCGTTGGCATTGCCATCGATGGGTTCATCACTGTCAAGCGCTTGTTGGGAGGGGATCAAAGTCATTAGAAAATCGACAGGATCAGACATGTAATAACAAGTGCTCTTTGTAGTGCTGTGGGGCGTGACAAGAACTTGAAATAACATCAAATGGACAGAGTCAAATTGAGGCAACTCACAAGTTAATTGAGGGCAGAAATCCCCTATTCTCATACAGACAGGAATACAGGCAGAGAATTTGTTGGTTAGTCAGGATGCCTGATAGAAACCTTGTCAGAAGATGAGGAGTTTGTAGCAGTATATAGAAATTTATAGCACAGTACAAGCCCTTCAGCTCCAACGTGAGATGAACTTCATAACATTGTGATGCCAGAGCTCCTGACAGACTAAGATCTCACCTGAAATATTCTGCTTCACCCACTGATGTCCTTTCAAATATTTTTACATGTTTGAAATGGCAGAACACTTGTGCACGGGAATCTCAACATGTCAGTTTTGCTGTCTGTGTCCAGATATATAAGAAGTGACAAAATACTTTCTTTGCAAGACCAACACATCTGTTATCGATCCTTGGAGATGAAGAGTTAATCTCATGCCGGCTGGAAATGTATTTTGTGTCTGAAATGAAGTTTTCTGTTGTAACTCAGTGAAATCCACTGGAACTGGGGTGCTGAGAACACACTCACAGCCTACCCGCAGACACTCCAGTGAGTTCACAGTGCCAAGAGGCCATTCACCCACTCTGTGTGTGGGAGGGGAATTACTCTGTCATCCAGCCTGAAGATACATCAGCAAGTTCACAGCACAAAGAGATGCTCCACCTGTTCTGACTGTGGGAAGCAATTCAATCTATCATCGAGGCTGAAGATATATCCAAAAATACACCAGTGAGGGGATATTGACCTGCTCGGACGGTGGGAAGGCATTCACACACTCAACTGTGACACCAGCAGGTTCACACACAGCCATTCACCTGCTCTGAATGTGGGAAAAGATTCACTCAATCATCTCAACTGAACGAACACCAGCGAGTTCATTCTGAGAAGATGCCGTTCACCTGCTCAGATGATTGGAAGGGATTCACTCGCTCATCCACACTACAGAGACAACAGCGAGTTCACACTGGGGAGAAGCCATTCACGTGCTTAGACTGTGGGAAGGCATTCACTCTGTCATCCATGCTACAGACACACTAGCGAGTTCACACTGGAGACAGGCCGTTCAACTGCTCCGACTGTGGGAAGGGATTCTCCCAGTCATCTTCTCTGCTGACCCATCAGTTTGTCCACGCGTGGGACAGGCCATTCACTTGCTCCGAATGTGGGAAGGGATTCACTCAGTCATCCATGCTGCAGAGACACCGGTTTGTTCATACTGGGGAAAGGCCGTTCATCTGCTCTGAATGTGGGAAGGGATTCACTCAATCATCTCATTTTAAAAAACATCAACAGGTTCACAGTGAGTAGAAGTTATTCGACTGCTCAGACTGTGGGAAGGGATTCATTCAGCCATCTCAACTGAAGGAGCATCAGTTAGTTCACACTCGGGAGAAACTGTTCACCTTCCTCAGATTGTCAGAACGGATTCACACTTTCATCTCACCTACCGACACACCGGACTGTTTTCAGCAGTGAGAGGATGTTGACCTGCTCAGACTGTGGGAAGGCATTCACACACTGATCCACACTGCAGAGACAGTGGTGGGTTCACACTGTGGGGAGGGTGGTCACCTGCTCAGACTGTGGGAAGGCATTCACACACTGATCCACGCTGCAGAGACAGTGGTGGGTTCACACTGTGGTGAGGGTGGTCACCTGCTCAGACTGTGGGATGGCATTCACACACTGATCCACACTGCAGAGACAGTGTGGGTTCACACTGTGCGGAGGGTGGTCACCTGTTCCGACTGTGGGAAGGGATTCACTCACTCATCCACACTACAGAGACAACAGCGAGTTCACACTGGGGAGAGGCCATTCACCTGCTCAGACAGTGGGAAGGGATTCACTCGGTTATCCACCCTTGTGAAGCACTACCGGATTCACACCGGGGAGAGGCGGTTCACCTGCTCAGGTTGTGGGAAGGGATTCACTCGCTCATCCACACTACAGAGACAACAGCGAGTTCACACCGGGGAGAGGCCGTTCACCTGTTCCGACTGTGGGAAGGGATTCACTCGCTCATCCACACTACAGAGACAACAGTGAGTTCACACTGGGGAGAGGCCATTCATCTGTTCCGACTGTGGGAAGGGATTCACTCGCTCATCCACACTACAGAGACAACAGCGAGTTCACACCGGGGAGAGGCCGTTCACCTGTTCCGACTGTGGGAAGAGATTCACTCGCTCATCCACACTACAGAGACAACAGTGAGTTCACACTGGGGAGAGGCCATTCACCTGTTCCGACTGTGGGAAGGGATTCACTCGCTCATCCACACTACAGAGACAACAGCGAGTTCACACCGGGGAGAGGCCGTTCACCTGTTCCGACTGTGGGAAGGGATTCACTCGCTCATCCACACTACAGAGACAACAGCGAGTTCACACTGGGGAGAGGCCATTCACCTGTTCCGACTGTGGGAAGGGATTCACTCGCTCATCCACACTACAGAGACAACAGTGAGTTCACACTGGGGAGAAGCCATTCACTTGCTCCGAATGTGGGAAGGGATTCACTCGCTCATCCACACTACAGAGACAACAGTGAGTTCACACTGGGGAGAGGCCATTCACCTGTTCCGACTGTGGGAAGGGATTCACTCACTCATCCACACTACAGAGACAACAGTGAGTTCACACTGGGGAGAGGCCATTCATCTGTTCCGACTGTGGGAAGGGATTCACTCGCTCATCCACACTACAGAGACAACAGTGAGTTCACACCGGGGAGTGGCCATTCACATGCTCTGAACGTGGGAAGGGATTCACTCAGTTATCCACCCTTGTGAAGCACTACCGGATTCACACCGGGGAGAGGCCATTCACCTGTTCCGACTGTGGGAAGAGATTCACTCGCTCATCCACACTACAGAGACGACAGTGAGTTCACACTGGGGAGAGGCCATTCACCTGTTCCGACTGTGGGAAGGGATTCACTCGCTCATCCACACTACAGAGACAACAGTGAGTTCACACTGGGGAGAGGCCATTCATCTGTTCCGTCTGTGGGAAGAGATTCACTCGCTCATCCACACTACAGAGACAACAGTGAGTTCACACCGGGGAGTGGCCATTCACATGCTCTGAACGTGGGAAGGGATTCACTCAGTTATCCACCCTTGTGAAGCACTACCGGATTCACACCGGGGAGAGGCCATTCACCTGTTCCGACTGTGGGAAGGGATTCACTCGCTCATCCACACTACAGAGACAACAGTGAGTTCACACTGGGGAGAGGCCATTCACATGCTCTGAATGTGGGAATAAATTCACTTGGTCTTCTCAACTGAAGGTACAGCAGCGAGTTCACACTGGGGAGAAACCATTCAGCTGCTCTGAATGTGGGAAGGGATTCACTCGGTCATCTACATTTTTGAAGCACAACAGAATTCACACTGGGGAGAAGCCATTCAGCTGCTCAGACTGTGGGAAAGAATTCACACGGTCATCTGACTTGAAAATGCATCAACGAATTCACACTGGGGAGAGGCTGTCCACCTGCTCAGATTGTGGGAACGCTTTCACTCGGTCATGCATGCTGCAGAGACACCCACCAGCAAGTTCACACTGGGGAGAAGCCGTTCTGCTGCTCTGAATGTGGGACAAGATTCAGTCGATCATCTCACCTACTGGAACACCAGCGGCTTCACACTGGGGAGAGGCCGTTCACCTGCTCTGACTGTGGGAAGGCATTCACTCTGTCATCCATGCTACAGACACACTAGATAGATAGATAGATAGATACTTTATTCACCCCATGGGGAAATTCAACTTTTTTCCAATGTCCCATACACTTGTTGTAGCAAAACTAATTACATACAATACTTAACTCAGTAAAAAAAATATGATGTGCATCTAAATCACCATCTCAAAAAGCATTAATAATAGCTTTAAAAAGTTCTTAAGTCCTGGCGGTAGAATTGTAAAGCCTAATGGCATTGGGGAGTATTGACCTCTTCATCCTGTCTGAGGAGCATTGCATCGATAGTAACCTGTCGCTGAAACTGCTTCTCTGTCTCTGGATGGTGCTATGTAGAGGATGTTCAGAGTTATCCATAATTGACCGTAGCCTACTCAGCGCCCTTCGCTCAGCTACCGATGTTAAACTCTCCAGTACTTTGCCCATGACAGAGCCCGCCTTCCTTACCAGCTTATTCAGATGTGAGGCGTCCCTCTTCTTAATGCTTCCTCCCCAACACGCCACCACAAAGAAGAGGGCGCTCTCCACAACTGACCTATAGAACATCTTCAGCATCTCACTACAGACATTGAATGACGCCAACCTTCTTAGGAAGTACATTCGACACTGTGCCTTCCTGCACAAGGCATCTGTGTTGGCAGTCCAGTCTAGCTTCTCGTCTAACTGTACTCCCAGATACTTGTAGGTCTTAACCTGCTCCACACATTCTCCATTAATGATCACTGGCTCCATATGAGGCCTAGATCTCCTAAAGTCCACCACCATCTCCTTGGTCTTGGTGATATTGAGACGCAGGTAGTTTGAGTTGCACCATATCACAAAGTCCTGTATCAGTTTCCTATACTCCTCCTCCTGTCCATTCCTGACACACCCCACTATGGCCGTGTCATCAGCGAACTTCTGCACATGGCAGGACTCTGAGTTATATTGGAAGTCTGATGTGTACAGGGTGAACAGGACCGGAGAGAGTTCACACTGGAGAGAGGCCGTTCACCTGCTCCGACTGTGGGAAGGGATTCTCCCAGTCATCTTCTCTGCTGACCCATCAATTAGTCCACACGTGGGACAGGCCATTCACTTGCTCCGAATGTGGGAAGGGATTCACTCAGTCATCCATGCTGCAGAGACACCGGTTTGTTCACACTGGGGAAAGGCCGTTCATCTGCTCTGAATGTGGGAGGGGATTCACTCAATCATCTCATTTAAAAAACATCAACAGGTTCACAGTGAGTAGAAGTTATTCGACTGCTCAGACTGTGGGAAGGGATTCATTCAGCCATCTCAACTGAAGGAGCATCAGTTAGTTCACACTCGGGAGAAACTGTTCACCTTCCTCAGATTGTCAGAAGGGATTCACACTTTCATCTCACCTACCGACACACCGGACTGTTTTCAGCAGTGAGAGGATGTTGACCTGCTCTGACTGTGGGAAGGCATTCACACACTGATCCACACTGCAGAGAACAGTGGTGGGTTCACACTGTGGGGAGGATGGTCACCTGCTCAGACTGTGGGAAGGCATTCACACACTGATCCACACTGCAGAGACAGTGATGGGTTCACACTGTGGGGAGGGTGGTCACCTGCTCAGACTGTGGGAAGGCATTCACACACTTATCCACGCTGCAGAGACGGTGGTGGGTTCACACTGTGGGGAGGGTGGTCACCTGCTCAGACTGTGGGAAGGCATTCACACACTGATCCACGCTGCAGAGACGGTGGTGGGTTCACACTGTGGGGAGGGTGGTCACCTGCTCAGACTGTGGGATGGGTTTCGATCAGTCATTCATCCTTGTGTCGCCCTACCAAGCTTTGACCCGACGTGAATCGGAGAGATCAGAAGCTTGAGAGGACGTAATTCACTCAGGTTCACCGACCGAGTATTAAAGGCAGTGGTTCAGGGCAGGTTATTTTTGAGCTTTCAGCAGTGGCCAATCTGTATTTAGGGTTGATTATCAAGAACAAGTCAGGCAGGAGCAAGTGGAGCGGTCACTGTTGGAGTGGACAGAGTTGGAGCGGAGACTTTCCGGCTTTACCTCTTTAGGTTTCAGTGAGGAGAGCCTTCAGTCAGAGAAGGCAAAATCATGCCAAAGGTAGAATTTTTTTGCCCCCTTTTCATTTGCTCAGAACAGTGGAGATGTCAGGCAGGCTAATGGAAAGCTCCTCTTGCGGGATGTGGGAAGGCAGGGGTCCCTCCTGTGTCCCTGATAACTACACCTGTGAGAAGGGCATCCAGCTTCAGTTCCAAACAATCCACATTACGGAGTTGCAGCTGAAACTGGATGAACTCCAGATCATTCGGGAGGTTGAAGGGGTGATAGGTTGGACATTTGAGATGTAGTTGCATCCAAGAAGCACGGCAGAGGAAACTGGGTAACAGTCAGGAAGGGTAAAGTGGGAAACAGCGAGACCAGTTTACCCCTGTGTCCATCCCCCTGAACAACACAGATATCACTTTAGGTACAGTCAGGGATGGTGGGGATGACCAAGTAAAGGAAGGTCACAGCAACAGGGTCTCTGGCACTTAGTCTGGCTCTGAGACTGAGAAGGGCAGGGTGGAGAAGAGGCGAGCTGTGGTCAGAGGTTATTCATTCCTTCAGGGAACTGATAGGACGTCCTGTGGGTGAGAATGAGATTCCAGGATGGCATGTGGTCTCCTGCATGCAAGGTTCTGATATATGGTCTGGTCGAGTAACGAGGTTCTTCAAAGGGAGTTCAGGGAGTGAGCTGCTAAGTTAAAGGGCGGCTTATCCAGGGCTGTGATCTCAGGACTGTCATCTGTGCCACGTGCCAGGAATCGGAAGATTATACAGTTTAACACATGGCTAAGGAGTTGGTGCAGGAGGGGGTGTATAAGATTTTTGGATCTTCTGAGCTGGTGAGGATTGTTGTGTGCAGAGGAGTGCGAGTGTGTTGGGGGGGAGAGCACATCGTTGATGGAGTGCGACTGCGCAGACAGTCTCCCACACACAGACACATGCCTCCCTCACACAGAATGTGAGGGAGGGGAGTGAGAAGGGAAAAGGGGAATGAGGAATGAGGAGGATGGAGTTAGGGCTCCTTCACAAAGTCCCAAACTCACCCACCTCACCCCCCTTTGTAATTGGTCCCATTTAATTTTGCAGTACTTTAAGTTTCCACTCACTTAAAGTTCTTATTAAAGAGCTTTTTGTATGGGCACGTTGGAGAATTATCTCATTAGTTACCCTATTCCTATATGATATTTTCAGCATTCTTCTAAGAAACCGTATTTCTGTTGCTTCGAAGTTTCTTTGGAGTTCCGGTGTTTCCAGTCCATGTTTCTGAAGCATACAGCAAGATTGACCAGATGTCACATTTTAGTAGCCTAAACCGTGTTATCATAGAATTGTGTCTGTTGGTAAAAATCGTTTTTTGGAAGTTGGTTTTGGTAATACCAATTCTACTTTTTATTTCTTCTTTACTTCCAGCATCTTGTGATATAGACAGATAGACAGACATACATTATTGATCCCGAGGGAAATTGGTTTTTGTTACAGTTGCACCAACCAAGAATAGAGTAGAAATATAGCAAAATAAAACCAGAAGTAATGAAATAATACTAAGTAAATTATGCCAAGTGGAAATAAGTCCAGGACCAGCCTATTGGCTCAGAGCGGCTGACATTCCGAGGGAGGAGTTGTAAAGTTTGATGGCCACAGGCAGGAATGACTTCCTATGCATCTCGGTGAAATGAGTCTCTGGCTGAATGTACTCCTGTGCCTAACCAGTACATTATGGAGTGGATGGGAGACATTGTCCAAGATGGCATGCATCTTGGGCAGCATCCTCTTTTCAGACACCACCGTCAGAGAGTCCAGTTCCACCCCCACAACATCACTGGCCTTATGAATGAGTTCGTTGATTCTGTTGGTGTCTGCTACCCTCGGCCTGCTGCCCCAGCACACAACAGCAAACATAATAGCACTGGCCACCACAGACTCGTAGAACATCTTCAGCATCGTCCGGCAGATGTTAAAGGACCTCAGTCTCCTTAGGAAATAGAGACGGCTCTGACCCTTCTTGTAGACAGCCTCAGTGTTCTTTGACCAGTCCAGTTTATTGTCAATTCATATCCCCAGGTACTTGTAATCCTCCACCATGTCCACACTGACCCCTTGGATGGAAACTGGTCACCGGTGCCTTAGCCCTCCTCAGGTCCACCACCAGCTCCTTAGTCTTTTTCACATTAAGCTGCAGATGATTCTGCTCACACCGTGTGACAAAGTTTCCCACCGTAGCCCTGTACTCAGCCTCATCTCCCTTGCTGATGCATCCAACTATGGCAGAGTCATCAGAAAACTTCTGAAGATGGCGAGACTCTGTGTTGTAATTGAAGTCCGAGGTGTAGATGGTGAAGAGAAAGAGAGTCAGGACAGTCCCCTGTGGAGCCCCAGTGCTGCTGACCACTCTGTCTGACACACAGTGTTGCAAGCGCACGTAATGTGGTCTTCCAGTCAGGTAATCAATAATCCATGACACCAGGAAAGCATCCACCTGCATCACTGTCAGCTTCTCACCCAGCCGAGCAGGGTGAATGGTGTTGAACGCACTGGAGAAGTCAAAAAACATGAGCATCACAGTGCTCGCCGGCTTGTCCAGGTGGGCGTAGACATGGTTCAGCAGGTACATGATGGCTTCCTCAAATCCTAGTCGGGGCTGATAGGCAAACTGGAGGGGGTCTATGTGTGGCCTAACCATAGGTCGGAGCTGCTCTAGAACAAGTCTCTCCAGGGTCTTCATGATGTGGGAGGTCAATGCCACCAGTCTGTAATCATTGGAGCCACTGGGGCACGGCGTCTTCGGTACAGGGATGACGTAGGACGGCTTCAACAGCACAGGAACCCTCTGGAGACTCAGGCTCAGGTTGAAGACACGGTGAAGTACCCCAAATAGCTGGGGGGCACAGGCTTTGATCACCCTGGGGCTGACACCATCCGGGCCTGCAGCCTTGCTTGGGGGTGGAGAGGTTTCAGATGTCTTCTCACCTGTTCAGCTGTGAAGCCCATCATGGTGGTTTCAGATGGGGGAGGGATGTATTTATGAGAGC
This sequence comes from Hemitrygon akajei, assembly GCF_048418815.1. Lineage (NCBI taxonomy): Eukaryota > Metazoa > Chordata > Chondrichthyes > Myliobatiformes > Dasyatidae > Hemitrygon > Hemitrygon akajei. The sequence goes on from NW_027331923.1 coordinate 6,453,129, forward strand.
AGGGTGGGAGGCTGTGAGGAGGGGTAGGAGGGGAGAGTGGAGTATGTGTTGGTTGGGGGCCGACAACAGATGAATCGTGGGGGATGGGCAGGGGCCACAGTGTCAAATCTGTTGAAGAATAGGTTAAGTTCGTTGGCCCCGTCCACACTGCCTTCAGCTCCTCTGTTGCTAGTTCGCCGGAACCCAGTGATGGTCCTCATCCCACTCCAGACCTCTCTCATGTTGTTCTGTTGGAGTTTCCACTCAAGCATCCTCCTACACCTGTCTTTAACCTCCCTGAACTTGGCTTTCAGGTCCCTCTGTATTGTCCTCAGCTCCTCCATATTTCCATCTCCAAACGCCCTCTTTTTAGTATTCAGGATGTCCTTAAAGTCCTTTGTTACCTATGACTTGTTATTTGAATAACGAATAACAAGTAACAATATAGAGCTACCAAGGTAATTAAAGCTGGCGTTTTGTTCAACCTCTTGGTTACTGATGTACAACTTGCCGTTGGGAGTATCCTGCTGTTTCGATGTTACCATACTTTTTTTTTTTACAGTTGATGGTTAGACCAGAATCTGCACTTGTTTGCATTACTTTGGGTAGGAGGATTTGTAGGTCTTCTGTAGCACTTGCTATTAGGGTGGTATCGTCCGCATATCTTATATTGCTGATGTTAACACCTCAAATTTTTATCCCATCTAGGTCTTCTATTTCTCTGAGAATCATTTCACTATAGATATTTAAAAATTCCAATGAGGCAACGCATCTCTGTCTAAATCCTCTTTAAACTTATATTATCATCAGTTTTTACCACCGCCATTTGGTTCTAATATGAATTGTGAAGTAGTTGTTCTTCCCTTCCGTCAGTGTTTAGTGAGAATTTGAAATAATACAAAGTATCAAAATGTCTTATGCCATATTGGGCGATTTCCGATCGCTGCTTTTAGTTAAATTAAGGGTTAACCCTTTTAACATTAGCATAATCCAAGCCTACGCACCAACAAATGATGGGGACAAAGAGGATAATAACAAGTTTTATGAAGATCGCGACGGCAATGTAAATCTCAGGATATAAAACTAGTCATGGGAGATTTTAATGCCAAAGTTGGACAGAAAACGGTTGATAATATTATAGGACCCTTTGGACTAGGGGAGAAAATTGAAAACGGAGAAAGGTTTACTGACTGATGTGTCAGATACAACCAAGTGACCACCAATACTTGGTATAAAAACCATCCACGTAGATTGTGTACTTGGATTAGCCCTGGAGATAGAACAAGGAATCAAATAGATTTCATTACCGTCAATGAACCCTTTAGAAATAATATCACAAATTCTAAATCCTACTCAGGAGTAGACTGTTGTTCAGATCACCATCCAGTAATAGCTACCATCAAAACAAAATTAAAGAAACTGAAACGTGGAAAAAAGAGAAGTCGGTGTTGGGAGAACAAAAAATAAGATAGCATACTTAGCAACAATTCAAGACAGCTGTAGAAGAACACCTCAACGAAAACGAAACAACACCTATTTGGGACAGATTTAAATATGCTATACTACAATCCGCAGGGGAGATAATCCAAATACAAGAAACACAACACACCAACAAGGGGTGGATAACCCAAGAAATTCTACATCTGATGGAACAAAGAAGGTTAGTGAAGAATAATGAAGTGCAATTCAGAGAGCTAAACAGACAAGTGCGCAATATTGCAAAGGAAGAATGGCTAAATCAAAAATGCAATGAAGTCACTCTCAGTTGAAGTCGCAGCTGAAATTTATAGTTCTGATTGCTCTCGTTTGCGCATGCTCGTTCTTTTACGCTTGCGCAGTTCTCGTTGATCCTTTCCTTTAGAAATGGCCGATGCTGCCGCAGTTTCCTGTTCTGTTTCGCCAATGATGTGTTGTACCTGAGTCCGCGGTTCTTCGGTAGAAGTAGGCCTTGATTCTTTTCGACCTTGAGCTGTCTTCGCGGTAGTATTTTTCTTCGTCCTCTGTTTATGAGGCACAGCTTAAAACAAGCCGGAGTAGTTTATAAGTAACCTTATGAAAGTATTGACTAATTTTTCTTCATTTAAACATTAATTTATTGATTTTTTTACGGGAGGGCTGGGTTCCAGCGTCTCGATCCTACGTCATTACGTGACGTCCCCTAATCAGACGAAGATAGATAGATAGATACTTTATTCATCCCCATGGGGAAATTCAACATTTTTTTCCAATGTCCCATACACTTGTTGTAGCAAAACTAATTACATACAATACTTAACTCAGTAAAATTATGATATGCCTCTAAATCACTCTCTCAAAAAGCATTAATAATAGCTTTTAAAAAGTTCTTAAGTAGTTTACTTAAATACATTAAATACAATCAACCCCGGCACTTTAACATATCTTACTCCTGGCGGTTGAATTGTAAAGCCTAATGGCATTGGGGAGTATTGACCTCTTCATCCTGTCTGAGGAGCATTGCATCGATAGCAACCTGTCGCTGAAACTGCTTCTCTGTCTCTGGATGGTGCTACGTAGAGGATGTTCAGGGTTTTCCATAATTGATCGTAGCCTACTCAGATGGAGATGAAAATTCCTCTGAAAATATAAAAAAAGACTTTGAGGCAAATAATGCATAAATTAAATGCATTAAAAGTAATTAAAAGTAACCAAAAAGTAATTCAAGAAAAGAATAATAAATATGGAGGCTATGTTTGATAAAATGACAAAGAAACAAGAAAAAATGGAAAAGAAAATTACAGATTTGGAAAATAAAATGGAAGACATGGATGGAAGAATGAAGGAAATTGAAGTTGATAATAATGCCTGGACATCAGAAAGAAAACAACTCGTGGAAAAAATTGATAAGCTTGAAAATTTTAGTAGACGTAACAATATTAAAATTGTTGGACTTAAAGAAGGTACCGAAGGAGAAGACCCAATAATTTTTTTTCAAAAATGGATCCCTAAAAAATTGGAAATGGGAGAAGAAACATCAATTGAGATTGAAAGGGTGCACAGAGCCTTAAGGCCAAGATCTCAAGATGATCAAAATCCGTGATCAATTTTGATAAGATGTTTAAGATACCAGGATAAAGAAAAGATTCTGAGGGTGGCTGTCCAAGGTGCCAAAAGAAGAAAGGGTCCATTGATGATAGCAGAGAAACCAGTTCTTTTTTATCCTGATATAAGTTATAACCTTTTGAAGAGAAAGAATTTAATTCAGCAAAAGAAGTCTTATGGGAAAAAGGTTACAAATTTTTAATGCGTCACCCAGCAACACTGATAAATTTTTTGGAAGAGGGAAAAAGATTTTTTCCCGATTATCGAGATGTGGAGGTGTTCGTACAAAAACTTCCATCTATTCGCTAATTAAACGTAGAGATTTATAAACGTAATGGTTAAAGACGAAGACAGAGATAGCGAATGGAACTGATGGACATTTAAGGATGATACAAGGGAGAAAAGTAAAATTTTAGAAATGTTAATTGAGAATAATATGTTTTTTCTTTTCTTATATATATACTTTTTACATTGCGGGGGGGCTGGGGAGCTTTGAATCGGTTACTACGGGATTCACGTGTGTAATCATAGATAGATAGATAGATAGATAGATACTTTATTCATCCCCATGGGGAAATTCAACATTTTTTCCAATGTCCCATACACTTATTGTAGCAAAACTAATTACATACAATACTTAACTCAGTAAAAATATGATATGCATCTAAAATCACCCTCTCAAAAAGCATTACAGAGGGGGGTAATGTTGTGTTTTTTTTTTCTTTCACAACATTAGTAGGGGGGTATTTTGTTTTTTTCCTTATACTCTATTTTTCTTCTATTTTTTTGCCTGGATGATTGGTGGGGACACACATAGCAACATGGAGACTTCTAAAAAGATTTCCCAGGATACCACGAAAGTTGAAAGATCAGGTATTATTATAGATTGGAGTAACATAATTAAAAACAATGACTAATTTATTGAATTTTTTAAGTTTTAATGTTAATGGGCTTAATGGACCAGTAAAAAGAAAAAGAATTTTAACATATATTAAAAAAAATGAAAATAGATATAGCTTTCCTACAAGAAACTCATTTAACGGACATAGAACATCAGAAATTAAAAAGAGACTGGGTTGGAAATGTTATTGCAGCTTCATTTAACTCAAAGGCGAGAGGAGTTGCAATTTTGGTTAATAAAAATTTACCAATTAAAATACAAAATGTATTAATTGATTCGGCAGGAAGATATTTAATTATACATTGTCAAATTTTTTCAGAACTATGTACTCTTATGAATATTTATGCACCAAATGAAAATGATGTAAAATTTATACAGGAGGTCTTTTTGAATTTGGCTAACGCACATGATAAAATATTAATAGGTGGAGATTTTAATTTTTGTCTAGATCCAGTTTTAGATAGATCAATAAAGGCTATTACAAAATCAAAAGTAGCAAAATTAACTCTATCATTGATGAAAGACTTAAATTTGATTGATATATGGAGAAGAATCTATCCAAAAGAAAGAGATTATTCATTTTATTCAAATAGACATAAAACATACTCAAGGATAGATTTTTTCCTATTAGATAGATAGATAGATAGATAGATAGATAGATAGATAGATAGATAGATAGATAGATACTTTATTCATCCCCATGGGGAAATTCAACTTTTTTTTCCAATGTCCCATACACTTGTTGTAGCAAAACTAATTACATACAATACTTAACTCAGTAAAAAATATGATATACATCTAAATCACTATCTCAAAAAGCATTAATAATAGCTTTTAAAAAGTTCTTAAGTCCTGGCGGTAGAATTGTAAAGCCTAATGGCATTGGGGAGTATTGACCTCTTCATCCTGTCTGAGGAGCATTGCATCGATAGTAACCTGTCGCTGAAACTGCTTCTCTGTCTCTGGATGGAGCTATGTAGAGGATGTTCAGAGTTATCCATAATTGACCGTAGCCTACTCAGCGCCCTTCGCTCAGCTACCGATGTTAAACTCTCCAGTACTTTGCCCACGACAGAGCCCGCCTTCCTTACCAGCTTATTAAGACGTGAGGCGTCCCTCTTCTTAATGCTTCCTCCCCAACACGCCACCACAAAGAAGAGGGCGCTCTCCACAACTGACCTATAGAACATCTTCAGCATCTCACTACAGACATTGAATGACGCCAACCTTCTAAGGAAGTACAGTCGACTCTGTGCCTTCCTGCACAAGGCATCTGTGTTGGCAGTCCAGTCTAGCTTCTCGTCTAACTGTACTCCCAGATACTTGTAGGTCTTAACCTGCTCCACACATTCTCCATTAATGATCACTGGCTCCATATGAGGCCTAGATCTCCTAAAGTCCACCACCATCTCCTTGGTCTTGGTATTATCAACGAATATTCAAGATAGAGTGAAAAATGTGGAATATAAAGCAAGAATATTGTCTGATCACTCTCCTTTAATAATGACAATGATAATGATAGATAAAGAGGAAGCAATTTATAGATGGAGATTTAACTCAATTCTACTAAAACGTCAAGATTTTTGTGATTTTATGAAAAAGCAGATTCAGTTCTTTTTAGATACAAATTTACATTCAGTTGATGATAAATTTATATTGTGGGAAGCAATGAAGGCATATTTGAGAGGTCAGATAATAAGTTATACTTCTAAAATTAAGGAGGAATATATGATAGAAATAGATCAATTGGAAAAAGAGATTATAAAATTAGAAAAAGAATCTCAAAGAAATATGACAGAAGAAATACGAAGACAACTTATCAATAAGAAGTTAAAATATAATACACTCCAGACATATCGAACAGAAAAAAGCAATTATGAGAACTAAACAGAGATATTATGAACTAGGTGAAAGATCACATAAGGTCCTTGCATGGCAGTTAAAAACAGATCAGATTTCTAAAACAATAAATGCAATCCGAACAAAAGTGAATAAAGTTACTTATAAGCCTCTAGAAATTTATTAGGCTTTTAAGAACTTTTATTCTGAGTTGTATAAATCAGAATCAAAAAATGATGATGTTAAGATAGAAAGATTTTTAGCACAAATAACTCTTCCAAAATTACATATGGAAGAACAGAAGGGATTAGGTATGCCTTTTACAGTGAAGGAGGTTGTTGAAGATCTAGAATCACTTCAAAGTAATAAATCCCCAGGAGAAGATGGTTTTCCGCCTGAATTTTATAAAAGGTTTAAAGATTTATTAATTTCTCCCTTTATGGAGTTAATACATCAAGTGGAAAGAACGCATAGACTTCCAGAATCTTTTTCAACAGCTATTTTAATAGTATTGCCAAAAAAAGATAGAGACCTTTTAAAACCAGCATCATATAGACCTATTTCTTTATTAAATACTGATTATAAAATAATAGCAAAAATCTTATCTAATAGGTTATCTAAATGCTTACCAAAATGAGTGCATATGGATCAAACAGGATTTATCAAAAATAGACAATCGGCAGATAATGTAACCCGGTTAATTAGTATAATCCATTTAGCGCAAAAGAGGGAGGAAATGAGTGTGGCAGTTGCTTTAGATGCAGAAAAAGCATTTGATAGATTGGAATGGGATTTTTTATTTAAGGTATTGGAAAAATATGGATTAGGAACATCATTTATAAAATGGATTAAAACCTTAAATACTAATCCCAAAGCTAAAGTAGTGACAAATGGTCAAATTTCGACACCATTTTAGTTAACAAGATCAACTAGGCAAGGTTGTCCATTATCACCTGCTTTGCTTGTGTTGGCAATAGAGCCATTAGCTGAATTAATTAGAATGGACCCAGATATTAAGGGTTTCAGAGTTAATCAGGAAGAATACAAGATTAATTTATTTGCTGATGATGTTCTACTTTATTTAACAGATCCATTACATTCATTATGTAAATTATCTTATAGATTAGAAGAATATGGGAACATATCAGGTTATAAAGTAAATTGGGATAAAAGTGAAATTTTACCTCTTACTAATGGAGACTATAGTCAATGTCGATTAATAACTCAATTTAGATGGCCGGCAAATAGTATAAAATATTTAGGTATAAGAGTTGACAATGACATAAAAAAACTTATACAAATTAAATTATTCACCACTTTTGAAAAAAATTCAGGAAGATCTTGATAAATGGATGGCATTACCAATAACATAAGTAGGTACAGTAAACACTATAAAAATGAATATATTCCCTAGACTACAATATTTATTTCAATTATTACCAATACAATTACCCCAGAAGTTTTTTCAAGAGATAAACAAATATGTGAGGAAGTTTCTCTGGAAAGGTAAGATGTCAAGAATATCGTTGGAAAAATTGACATGGAAATTTGATCTAGGAGGGTTACAACTTCCAAATTTCAAGAATTATTATAAAACATATCAACTTAGATTTATTGCATCTTTTTTTGAGAAAGATAAACCGGCATGGATTAGAATAGAACTAGATAAAATAGGAGAAAACGTACCAGAAGATTTTATATATAAATGGGAATACAAATGGATACGGGAAAAGAAAGAATCTCCTATATTAAAACATTTGATTGATTTATGGAATAAGATAAATGTTGATGATGAGACAAAAAAATCTTTATTAGCAAAGAGATCTTTAATTCAAAATAGACTTATTCCTTTTACAATGGACAATCAACTTTTATATAATTGGTTTCAAAAAGGGATTAAATACATAGGAGATTGTTTTGAAGGAGGTATATTAATGTCATTCGATCAATTAAAGAATAAATATAAAGTATCAAATAACACTTTATTTTGTTACTTTCAACTAAGGGCTTACATAAGAGAAAAACTAGGTCAAACAAAGTTATTGCCGAAATCTAATGAAATAGAAATTTTAATTCAAAAAGGAAATATTAAAAAAATTATATCTTGTATGTATAATTTGATTCAAAAACACGCAATTAAACAAGGAGTCCATAAGTGAAGACAAAAATGGGAAAGTTATTTGTATATTAAAATTGAAGAAACAAATTGGTCAAGACTATGTCTTGATAGTATGACAAATACAATAAATGTTCGGTTAAGATTAGTGCAATATAACTTTTTACATCAATTATATATTACACCACAAAAAATAAATAAATTAAATCCAAGTTTATCTGATCAGTGTTTCCGATGTAACCAAGAAACTGGTACATTTTTACATTCTATAAGGTCTTGTTCTAAAATTCAACCTTTTTGGACAAATTTAGGACTTTTATTGGATCAAATTACGGGAATACAACTTCCTCATAATCCAATATTACTTTTACAAGGTGATATTGAAGGGATAAAACCGAAACTCAAACTAAATAAATATCATAAAGAATTCATAAAAATTGCACTGGCTGTAGCCAAAAAGTCTATTGCAATTACTTGGAAATCAGATACATATTGAAGTATTGATTGTTGGAAAAAAGAAATCTATGGCTGTATTCCATTAGAAAAAATTACTTATAATTTAAGAGATAAATATGAAACATTTTTGAAAATTTGGTGCCCTTATTTACAAAAGACAGGATTAAATATATAGGTGCTCTGAAATTGAAATAATTGGTTACTTCGGGAAAGAAATAAATATATATACTAAAGTTATTAAGAACTCCATGGAGCATGTGGAGACCTTCCAACAACCAGGCACTCTTTCTTTCTTTTTTTTTCTTTCTTAATTTTTCTTTTTTTATATAGGGAAGTTAGGGTGGTGGGGTTAAGGGGAGGGGGGAATGGATATATACTTTTTTTCCACACTTGTAATCACTTAAAAATGCAATTAAAGAAAATTTTTAAAAAAGAACATAGTGGGCCGAAGGGCCTGTAACGTGCTGTAGATTTTCTATGTTTCTGACAAAAATTCGGCTTCTACTTCTAAACTTGCGTGCAAAAATGTTGATGTATTGTATATAAATATACATTAATACAAGTACTTACGATGAATGCAATCAGTGACAGGGTATTTCTAGTTGATGTTATTTCGTATAACCTCTTTGATCAAATCGATTGTAACTTTAGGTATTCGCATTTTTTCAACCGTGGGTGCGTTCTTTGTGCTCCCTCGGCCAGCTTACATTTTCGTCGTGCGTCGCCCTGTTTCACTAGATGTTGGATCAACATTTCATTGTTTGTTAGTTAATCTGTTCTACTCTTGCTGACAACTTTGCCTGTAAACTTAGACTGGTCTTGATCTCCCCGATCTCCCCGCATCTCTGAACGTGAAGAGGTATTGTGAAGATATGCTACTGTAAAACGCTGTACACCGGGGCCAGCTGATCTCCCTGTCTCTTGTCTCTCCGTCTCCCTATCTCCCCGTCTAATATTCTGTGCCTGACAAATGGATCCCTTGAAGCACAGTGGAAGCACATCTAATTGATAGACACCCCAAAAGTTTCAGTCACCATTGTTGGGACAAGCTAACTCCCACAAACGGTCTAAATATTAACTCACTAAATTAATTGCATCTGTTCCCGTGTTGTTTGCACCTGTCTGACGTAATCGTTTTGTACATAGCTTAAAAACATTTATATTTTTAAATCTGTTGCAACCTGTCCCTGTGGAATCAGTGAATGGGATTAAAAACCTCAGGCATGCACTACCTCAGCATTTCATTCCGAGGGATCGCCTGTAGCACAGAGGGAAACATCACTGGACAGAGAAAATGCCTGAAATGGTGGATAGGTACAAGAGTGTGGAGAAAGTATTGTACGTGTTCATCACCGTCATTGGAGTTCCTGGTGAGTGAGCAGAGCACTTCATGTTTGGATTTTGTGTTTGCTAACCCGTTTGAACCTGTTTATGATCATCTGACAAGCTTACAACTTGACGATCATTGCACAAGTGTCCTTCAGAGATATCGATCCCGTCAGTTCAACCTTCAGAATGTTCCTATTTAATGACCGGCGGAACTAAACTCAAACTCATGGGATGGACTCGACTGTTGTTCTTCCCTTTGAATGACACCTTGCCCAAATTTGTCCAAGTGCTGAGAACCGGCAGCTGCCCAGGAAGGTGTGACTGGGATGGTTTTAATGATACTACGTCCAGTGTCGTGCCGGTGCTGAGGACAGACAGCTCTCCGGGAGGGTGTGACTGGGATGGATTTAATGATACTACGTCCAGTGTTGTGCCAGTGCTGAGGACAGACAGCTCTCCGGGAGGGTGTGACTGGGATGGATTTCATGATACTGCGTCCAGTGTTGTGCCAGTGCTGAGGACAGACAGCTGCCCGGGAAGGTGTGACTGGGATGGTTTTAATGATACTACGTCCAGTGTTGTGCCAGTGCTGAGGACAGACAGCTCTCCGGGAAGGTGTGACTGGGATGGTTTTAATGGTACTACGTCCAGTGTTGTACCAGTGCTGAGGACAGGCAGCTGCCCCGGAAGGTGTGACTGGGATGGTTTTAATGATACTACGTCCAGTGTTGTGTCAGTGCTGAGGACAGGCAGCTCTCCGGGAGGGTGTGACTGGGATGGTTTTAATGATACTACGTCCAGTGTTGTGCCAGTGCTGAGGACAGACAGCTCTCCGGGAAGGTGTGACTGGGATGGTTTTAATGATACTACGTCCAGTGTTGTGCCAGTGCTGAGGACAGACAGCTCCCCGGGAAGGTGTGACTGGGATGGTTTTAATGATACTACGTCCAGTGTTGTGCCGGTGCTGAGGACAGACAGCTCTCCGGGAAGGTGTCACTGGGATGGTTTTAATGATACTACGTCCAGTGTTGTGCCAGTGCTGATGACAGACAGCTCTCCGGGAAGGTGTCACTGGGATGGTTTTAATGATACTACGTCCAGTGTTGTGCCAGTGCTGATGACAGACAGCTCTCCGGGAAGGTGTCACTGGGATGGTTTTAATGATACTACGTCCAGTGTTGTGCCAGTGCTGAGGACAGACAGCTCTCCGGGAAGGTGTCACTGGGATGGTTTTAATGATACTACGTCCAGTGTTGTGCCAGTGCTGATGACAGACAGCTCTCCGGGAAGGTGTCACTGGGATGGTTTTAATGATACTACGTCCAGTGTTGTGCCAGTGCTGATGACAGACAGCTCTCCGGGAAGGTGTGACTGGGATGGTTTTAATGATACTACGTCCAGTGTTGTGCCAGTGCTGAGGACAGACAGCTTTCCGGGAAGGTGTGACTGGGATGGTTTTAATGATACTACGTCCAGTGTTGTGCCAGTGCTGATGACAGACAGCTCTCCGGGAAGGTGTCACTGGGATGGTTTTAATGATACTACGTCCAGTGTTGTGCCAGTGCTGAGGACAGACAGCTTTCCGGGAAGGTGTGACTGGGATGGTTTTAATGATACTACGTCCAGTGTTGTGCCAGTGCTGAGGACAGGCAGCTGCCCGGGAAGGTGTGACTGGGATGATTTTAATGATACTACGTCCAGTGTCGTGCCGGTGCTGAGGACAGACAGCTCTCCGGGAATGTGTGACTGGGATGGTTTTAATGATACTTCGTCCAGTGCTGTGCCAGTGCTAAGGACAGACAGCTCTCCGGGAAGGTGTGACTGGGATGGTTTTAATGATACTACGCCCAGTGTTGTGCCAGTGCGGAGGACAGACAGCTCTCCGGGAAGGTGTGACTGGGATGGTTTTAATGATACTACGTCCAGTGTTGTGCCAGTGCGGAGGACAGACAGCTCTCCGGGAAGGTGTGACTGGGATGGTTTTAATGATACTACGTCCATTGTTGTGCCAGTGCTGAGGACAGGCAGCTGCCCGGGAAGGTGTGACTGGGATGGTTTTAATGATACTACGTCCAGTGTTGTGCCAGTGCTGAGGACAGACAACTGCCCGGGAAGGTGTGACTGGGATGGTTTTAATGATACTGCGTCCAGTGTTGTGCCAGTGCTGAGGACAGACAGCTGCCCGGGAAGGTGTGACTGGGATGGTTTTAATGATACTACGTCCAGTGTTGTGCCAGTGCTGAGGACAGACAGCTGCCCGGGAAGGTGTGACTGGGATGGTTTTAATGATACTACGTCCAGTGTTGTGCCGGTGCTGAGGACAGACAGCTCTCCGGGAATGTGTGACTGGGATGGTTTTAATGATACTGCGTCCAGTGTTGTGCCAGTGCTGAGGACAGACAGCTCTCCGGGAAGGTGTGACTGGGATGGTTTTAATGATACTACGTCCAGTGTTGTGCCAGTGCTAAGGACAGACAGCTCTCCGGGAAGGTGTCACTGGGATGGTTTTAATGATACTTCGTCCAGTGTTGTGCCAGTGCTGAGGACAGACAGCTCTCCGGGAAGGTGTGACTGGGATTTTTTTAATGATACTACGTCCAGTGTTGTGCCAGTGCTGAGGACAGACAGCTGCCCGGGAAGGTGTGACTGGGATGGTTTTAATGATACTACGTCCAGTGTTGTGTCCGTGCTGAGGACAGACAGCTGCCCGGGAAGGTGTGACTGGGATGGTTTTAATGATACTACGTCCAGTGTTGTGCCAGTGCTAAGGACAGACAGCTCTCCGGGAAGGTGTGACTGGGATGGTTTTAATGATACTACGTCCAGTGTTGTGCCAGTGCTGAGGACAGGCAGCTCTCCGGGAAGGTGTGACTGGGATTTTTTTAATGATACTACGTCCAGTGTTGTGCCAGTGCTGAGGACAGACAGCTGCCCGGGAAGGTGTGACTGGGATGGTTTTAATGATACTACGTCCAGTGTTGTGTCCGTGCTGAGGACAGACAGCTGCCCGGGAAGGTGTGACTGGGATGGTTTTAATGATACTACGTCCAGTGTTGTGCCAGTGCTGATGACAGACAGCTCTCCGGGAAGGTGTGACTGGGATGGTTTTAATGATACTACGTCCAGTGTCGTGCCAGTGCTGAGGACAGACAGCTCCCTGGGAAGGTGTGACTGGGATGGTTTTAATGATACTACGTCCAGTGCTGTGCCAGTGCTAAGGACAGACATCTCTCTGGGAAGGTGTGACTGGGATGGTTTTAATGATACTACGTCCAGTGTTGTGCCAGTGCGGAGGACAGACAGCTCTCCGGGAAGGTGTGACTGGGATGGTTTTAATGATACTACGTCCAGTGTTGGGCCAGTGCTGAGGACAGACAGCTCTCTGGGAAGGTGTGACTGGGATGGTTTTAATGATACTACGTCCAGTGTTGTGCCAGTGCGGAGGACAGACAGCTCTCCGGGAAGGTGTGACTGGGATGGTTTTAATGATACTACGTCCATTGTTGTGCCAGTGCTGAGGACAGGCAGCTGCCCGGGAAGGTGTGACTGGGATGGTTTTAATGATACTACGTCCAGTGTTGTGCCAGTGCTGAGGACAGACAACTGCCCGGGAAGGTGTGACTGGGATGGTTTTAATGATACTACGTCCAGTGTTGTGCCAGTGCTGAGGACAGACAGCTGCCCGGGAAGGTGTGACTGGGATGGTTTTAATGATACTACGTCCAGAGTTGTGCCAGTGCTGAGGACAGACAGCTCTCCGGGAAGGTGTGACTGGGATGGTTTTAATGATACTACGTCCAGTGTTGTGCCAGTGCTGAGGACAGACAGCTCTCCGGGAAGGTGTGACTGGGATGGTTTTAATGATACTACGTCCAGTGTTGTGCCAGTGCTGAGGACAGGCATCTCTCCGGGAAGGTGTGACTGGGATGGTTTTAATGATACTACGTCCAGTGTTGTGTCAGTTCTGAGGACAGGCAGCTGCCCGGGAAGGTGTGACTGGGATGGTTTTAATGATACTACGTCCAGTGTTGTGCCGGTGCTGAGGACAGGCAGCTGCCCGGGAAGGTGTGACTGGGATGGTTTTAATGATACTACGTCCAGTGTTGTGTCAGTGCTGAGGACAGACAGCTCTCCGGGAAGGGTTAACAGGGAGCACTTTAATGGGACTTGGTCCAGAGTTGTCCTGGTGCTGTAGTCAGGCAGCTATCCGAGATGGGGTGACAGGAGGTTGTTAACATTGTAATATTCATTTTTTTCTGAGTTATTGTTCAGAATGTAACACCTGATCCTGTGTTTCACGTCTCCCTGTGGAGCCTGTCACAGCCGGATCCCTCTGCCTGTTGGTCATTTAACCGGTGTCCACGGATCTGCTGGCGAGTGTTATGAATTGAACTGCGATGTGGAATTAATCGGTAAACGGAGCCGCTCAGTCTCAGGTTGCCGAGTTGTTCCTGCTTACCCCCCGGTACCCGTCAGAAATCGGGGCACCACTTTGTCCTGGAGAAAGGTCTATTTTCTGTGCGTTGCTCTCTCTGTATCCCTTCTCGGTCCCATCAAATGCTGAGTTTCCAGAGGCCAGTCACGGTTAATTCAGTGAAACCGGCTCCATCAGCGACTGGCATCGGCATCAGCACCGATCATTATTGTTCGTGCAGCTCGTTTTTATCGCTGACGATTGCCCACACATCCTTTTATCTCATAGTGAAGAAGGGAGTTCAGAGACAGCTTGCCCCGTGTCTGATGTTAAATTAACAGACTCTACCACTCCTGATCTTTCGCTGAAATTCTATCCCGTGTTAAATCCTGTTGAATGCATTCGGTAACGCTCTCTCTCTCTCTCTCTCTCTCTCTCTCTCTCTCTCTCTCTCTCTCTCTCTCTCTCTCTCTCTCTCTCTCTCTCTCTCTCTCTCTCTCTCTCTCTCTCTCTCTCTCTCTCTCTCTCTCTCTCTCTCTCTCTCGCTCCCCCCCCCCTCCTCCCTCCAGTGAATTTAGTGGCGATTGTGATCCTGTCCCGGGGAAAGTGCGGCCTCTCTACCTGCACCACTCGCTACCTGGTGGCCATGGCAGCGGCGGATCTACTGACTGTTGTCACCGAGGTCATTTTGTATCAGATCAATAGGCATTACTTCCCGTGGAGTTTTCTCAGCATCACCCCCGTGTGCAGTGTTATCGAAGTACTGACGTACTCGGCCACACACTGTTCTGTCTGGTTCACCGTCACTTTCACCTTTGATCGGTTTGTCGCCATTTGCTGCCAGAAGCTGAAAACAAAATATTGCACCGGGAAAACTGCGGCTGTGGTTCTAACAACAACCGGCGTGCTGTCCTGTCTGAGAAACGTTCCCCGATACTTTACTTGGAAACCGTGGGTGATCATCAACAATGTACCGTGGTTCTGTGATATCAAAGACAATTATTTCACTGATCCCCTGTGGGTGGGGTATGACTGGCTCGATGTGGTTTTAACCCCGTTTCTCCCTTTCGCCGGGATCCTGCTGCTCAACGCTCTGACAGTCAGACACATTTTAGTGGCCAGTCGGGTCCGTAAGGGGCTGAAGGGTCAGAGCAAGGGAGAGAACAGCAGTGACCCGGAGATGGAGAGCAGGAGGAGGTCTGTGGTTTTACTCTTCACCCTCTCCGGCAGCTTCATCCTCCTGTGGATGACACAGGTTGTAAATATCATATATTATCAGGTCTCAGGGAAAGGAATCAGTTTCAATGAGTCTGAATGGATCTTTCACTACGTCGGGTTTTTGCTGAGGAATTCCAGCTGCTGCACGAACACATTTATTTACGCGGTGACTCAGTCGAAGTTCAGGGAGCAGGTGATCAGCGCGGTGAAATATCCGGTCAGCTCGGTGTTTCAGTTCATTAATAAAGCCGCGTCCTGAGCACACGGCAGAGGCGGCTTCAGTGTCTCCAGATCCTAACATTCACTGCCTGATCTCCCAGGTGTTATTCTCGGAGGACTGTCCCATCGACTGGTAGATAGGGAATATTCGTATAGTGTACGTGTTGGAAGGGGCAATGCACCACCGGGGAGACTCAGTTCGTCACTGTATCGAGCGGATGTCAGTCGAAGAACTACTTTGAAATACCGCCCACACGTTGATCCGTGGATGCGGCCATCTGTTCCCTTTCCCGCAACCGCACAGTCCGACGTTCATGCAAATTGGGGGGTCTATTCTGATGCTGTTGGCTATTCGAATGTCAATCGCACCAGGGTCCACCTTCCCCTTGAATGATTGGCTAAGTTTAAGAAATAGGGCGGGCTTTATATAAATAGGGTTGACACTCCATCTTGAAAACGCATTCCCGCCAACAACTGAACTGGAGTATGCTGAAATGAATTGTGGAGCAAAACACTCACTGATTACTATTTTCCTAATGAAAGGTAATTTCCCTCGATAATCTCCGTAGATTATACTAATTAAACCCAATGAAATGGAGACACCTTTATCAGTTAGAGAGAGAACCTGTGGTATGTCGTATCCCGGGTGAACGTGACGTCTTTGGGGTACTGCAGGTCTGTTCATTTACCGATGCTTTGCTGCCGCTTGAGTGCTCGGAGGTGGGTGCCGACGCTTGTATTTGGTGGCGGAGCGGGGATTGTTGCTTTGCTGCCGCTTCCGTGTGGCAGCGGGGAGCTGACCGTGTGTTTGGAGTTCTTACATCTAACTGCGGACACTCTTCTTTTTTCGTGGATGGTTGTGAAGGAAAAGTATTTCTCGTTGTACATTGTCGTAATTTCTCTAATATCAACTGTACCTTTGAAACAATGCTGTTACTAAGTTAAATCACTTCCATCAATTAAGAAAGCTTTTAAATGAAAACTATCACAATAAATATTGTAATGATGACTGAATTTGATTTCATTCACCTGATGTGCTTCACCCTGAAATAGTACCGCAATGACAAACCTACACGACCGGGAATGATGTTTTCCAACGAGACATAAGGAATAATTAAGCATAGTATGCCCAATACCCTGTACCAAATCCTGTCAATGTACAAACGTAATTCTTTCCCTTCTTGTTTTACCCCCTTCCCCCATAAACCTAACAGTTATGTATTCTGTAAAGGTGCCTCCTTTTTATGCCCAGTATCCCACCAGTCTTGCTATAATTATTAACCCACCAACCCCTTTAGCTTCTGATTTGCTCGTTGAAAGGTCTGTATCCACAGTTTAAATATTAACAGCTTTTGTAACTAAGCGTCTCTGTGCAGGAACCCATAAGAAGTTGACATAAAAGCCAATATCTTGCGTCTGCATAATATTTGATTAGTTTCCAACAGTAAGTCTGACCGACTGCCAGACTGAAAACATGTTTTAAGACTCATCAAAAGCGAAAAGGTATCTGAACACATTACAACTTTACATGGACAAATTTCCTCCACCCACTGTAATGCTAAAATGATGGCAACAATTTCTACTGTAAATGCTGATGAATGGTTGGTAAGTTGTTTATTGGTCGTAATTAAGGCACAAAACAGCCACAGCAAAATTACAAGTTAAGTTATCCTGTGATTCTTCTGCAACAATGGTTAACATATCATAATACTTTTCCGAAATATACTGATGAACCAACAGACGCTCATGCATAACATAATCCATAGATTTATTAAACTGTGTGAACTGAAATCGACAAGTCATAGGCGGAACAATGTGGGGTTTCAGAGAACGTGCAGTGGGTCATATTGCATAATCCAACTGCCCCATCTTTCTATCCTGATCAGATCCCAGCTAAATACACCTAAAAACACATTTCGTGTGATGTGGCCAACAGTCCTCTAACAGGAACTCTAACAGGATGATCATTTCTTGGTCCTTCAAATTAATCCAGTGTGTGAACATCAACTGGAATCTCCGCAATTTTAGTTGGCCCACTTCAACCAGGATACCCACAGAATACCCATCTGAAAATATTTAATGTACCCTTATACTTATCAATTCTCTTCTGATATGGTGCTACCATACCAGCTTATCATTCATCCACGTCTGAAAATCTTCGAGAGTTTGAGCATATAATTTCAAATCAACTGAAGATCTATTAATCCCACATAACTTGTTCATTAGCAACTGAGCTTAAATCCTCATATATTTCTCTATTGTTCAAAATTATTAATAGTTAATTGCATCCTATATACAGTATAATTGCAATTTCCATCTCTAATCTATAGAGCTCCCTCATCTGCATATAGTGATTTACACACCACAGTGCCTATCTCAAAGAAAATATCATTAATCATGATATTAAATAATTAAGTGTTACAAATCCTGCCTTGTGGTTGCCTAATCTCTATCTCATAGAAACCCGAATGTAACTCCCACCCTACCAGCACAGACCATCCAAAAATAAAACTCAGAGAATATTATGCAATCTCCCCACGATCTTCATTTCTATTATTTAATCAAAAGTCCATCCTTCCATAAATATCATATGCCTTTTCAATATCAAAAAATACTGCTATGAAACATTTTTATTTGACTGTGCTTTCCTAATATCATCCTCCAAACATAAAAGTGAATTCAATGTCCTTCCACATTCCAAAACCCACTCTGATAAAACGATATACCTCCTTTTTTACCCAAAATATAATTCAAACGCTCCATTATCAAACTTTCCACAAGGTTGCATAAATGTGACATTACCGATATAGGCCGATAACTAAAAGGATCAGATGGGAAACTCAAAGAGTTTAGAATAGGCACTTATTAATGTCATTTTCAAGAAAGTGTGAAAATTAACTACTTCAACACACCTACATGTTGAAAGAAATATTTTTACTACAAATGCCTCATACGTTTCATTCACATTCACAACTCTTGCCTTATAAAAACTGGCCACACCACCCCTCTACCAATTAACCTGTCACGCCTAACGACAATATAATCCCGCACAGAAAAAGGAACTTAATAGGTGCAAATAACCAGGATTCCTGAATATATATAACATTCAGAGAATCTGACAAAGTAAATAATATTAAATAATCATAATATTAATAATCAAGGCTGCATTTATTGCCTCATTATTTCCAAATCTCTATCTCATAGAAACCCCAATGTAACTCCCACCGATATCAGCACAGACTGTCCAAATGTAAAACTTATAAAAGGTTATGAAGTCTACGCATCAATCCACATTACTATTATTTAAACAAAAGTCCTTCTTTCCATAAATATCATTTGCCTTTTCAAGATCAAAAATACTGCTGTTGCAACATCTATATTTAATTATCCTTTCATACTGCACCACAACAGACTCTTAAAGCCTGTGCATGTACCACATCCTAACATTTTAAAGTTTAAGATGAAGCTGATGCATAAGCCACATAGCCATAATGAAGAACAGATCGAATTAAACAAATACAAAAGGTCAACAAATATTTTCGTGTAGTACCACAAGCATACCCACATAGATGTCTGAGGAGTTTTAATTAATGCTTCTTTACATTTATGAATTATTTTACTAATACAGTGCTTCCATGTCAACTTATTATCCATCCAAATGCCTGGAAATCTTACCACTGACACTTCCTCAAGAGATTAATCATATAATTTCAAATCAAGTGCAGGATATTAATCCTGTTGTAAAACACAAAGTGTTTTAGCCACTGAAAGTTTAAAATATTAATCTATTTGTTCACTGTTTGACGTATTAATTGTAAATTTCATCCAATTTTTAGTACAATTGAAATTACTACCTCTAATCTATGAAACTACATCATCTGCATATAGTGATTTACCGATCTGAGTTCCTATCTCAGAGAAAATATCATTAATCATACTATTAAATAATGAAGGGCTACAAATACTGCTTTGTGGGGTCGCATACCGTATCTCATAGAGACACAAGCATAATGTGACCACCCATACCATCACAGCCGTCCAATTAAAAATCTCCCCTCACTCCTAATTTCCATAATTTATTCAAAACCCTTCCTCTATAAATATCGTATGCCTCTTCAAAATAATAAAATGCTGCTATTGCAATATCTTTATTTTACTGTGCTTTCCCAATATCATCCTCCAAACACAATGCCCTTCTACCCTTCCAAAACCTACTCTGATTAAACGATATATCTTCCCTTTTATCCAAAATATAATTCAAACGCTCCACTATCATACATTCCATACGTTTACATAAATGAGGTATTAACGGTATAGACCTACAACTAGAAGAATCAGACTGCGAGATCCCAGGCTTTAGAATAGGCACTACTGCTGACAGTTTCCACAAGTTGTGAAAGTTAACCACATCACCGCTACCTGTTTAATGAATTATTTATATGGCAAATGCGACATATCTTTCATTCACAATCACAACTCTGTATCTTCCCCATTTCCTTATAAAACTGGCAACACCATCCCTCCACCAGCTAAACTATCACGACCACTAACAATGTACCACTGCACAAATGTGCAAATTTCTACCTAACATTCATAAAGCTCGACATATATTGATTTACACACCCCAGTACCTATCTCAGAGTAACTATCTTTAACCATAATATTAAATAATCAAGGGCTACAAATACTGCCTTTTGTGGTCCCATTCGCCATCTCACAGAAACACAAACATAACGTCCCCACCCGTACTTGCACAGACCGTCCAAATAAAAAACTCAGGCAAATTATGCAATCTCCCCTCACTCCTAAACTCCATCATGCAATCAAAAGTCCTTCCTTCCATAACTATCATTTACCTTTACAATATCAAAAAATACTGTTATTACAACATCTTTATTTAACTGTTCTTTCCTAATATCATATCCCAACCTAAAACTGAACCTAATGTCATTCTGAGATTCACTCTGATAAAACGCTATAGTAGACCGAAGTTATATTTGTTTTCAGCTTCAATCAGTCCACCAAAACAACCCGACGATGCAACACTTTCCAAAAAAAAATGTTGTCCGGTGTAATAAACGTACTTTGAGCTTTGAACTGTTGAACTCTAAGAACTTTCTGCAATAATTTTCCCACCACTGAAATAAGATTCGCTGGTATATATTTCCCAAGATGCTCCCTACTCAATTTCCTGAACAAAGGGAAAACGTTTGCCTCCCTACAATTATCTGCTCCTACTCCTGCAGCCAGTGAGGACATGAAGATCATGTCATGTCAAATGCACAGCAATCTGGATTCCCAGCGTATCCCGTTCTGCATTAAACACATTATATTCCAGAAAATAGCCCTGGGGACCTTCCCATCATAAAATTTTTCATAATCTCCAGCACATCTTCTTACTTAACATTGCCATGTTCCAACACTCTCTTCAGTCTCTCTTAAGCATTTTGCCTTTCACCTTTAACCGGCGACCACTGGTTGTAGTGGACCCATTATATTTTTAATGGGTGGGGTTGGTTTCAGTGGGAAAAATTCCTTCGTGAAGTTACCCAATCTGTATCCCTCATAATGTTGTATATCTCCATCAAACCTTCCGCAACCTTTGATAATAAACATAAAAGAGTACAGCGCACGATCAGGCAATTCGGCCCTCAGTGTTGTGCCGAACCAACTAAAAAGTAAATCAAAAACACCCAAACACTAATCCGTCCGAGCAACACCACGTCTACCTCCCTTCCATCCATGAGCTTATCTGAACGTCTCTCAGCTTCCCCGAGTGCATTTGCCTCTGCCACCACACCGGGAAGCACATTCCAGGCATCCACGACTCTGAGTAAAATAATTACCCGTCACATCCCCCTTGATTCTACCCCCATCACCTTGAATGCACGCCCTCTGGTATTGGACATTTCAATCTTGGGGAAAAGATACTCAGTCCATTCTATATATATCTGCACCTTATAATCTTACTTGTCCTGTCGTTTTTATTTTTTGAAAAAGGTCGCGCACATCCTCTTTCTTAACGTTGACATATTCCAAGTCGCGTAATGGTCTCCTCACAATCGACAAGATCCCTCTCACTGGTGAATGTTCACATCTGTGCAGAACACCTTAACGTTTTCCTCGATCCTACTCGTCAATGACTTCTCATGCCCCCTTCTAGCTCTCAATTATTTTTTTCCCATAAAGTCTTTCAACACTACAGCAGGCACACATGTCCTTAGGCCCATCCAGCCCTGCCTACCCATTTAAGCCCCTCAACCTGCATCAGAACCATAGCCCTCCATACGCCCGCCATCGATGTACCTATCAAAACTTCGCATAAACAATGAAATCGAGCTCGCATGTACCACTGGCGGTGGCAGCTCATTTCACATTATCACCACCTTTTGAGTGAAGACATTTCCCCTCGTGTTCCCCTGAAGCATTTCACCGTTCACCCTGAAGCCATGACCTCTGGTTGATGTCCCACTCATTTTTTAATGGGTGGGATTGGTTTCAGTGGAAAAAGCCTGCGTGCATCTACCCTATCGACACCCCTCATATTTTTGTACATCTCCATCAAATCCTCATCAAACTTCTAGCTTAAGCATCGAGCTTTACAACACAGGAACAGGCGATTCGGCCCTCAATGTTGTGTCGAACCAAGTAAGAAGTGAATAAATAACAACCAAACACTACTCAGTCCGAGCGACACCACGCCCATCTTCATTACATCCATGCGCCTATCCGAACGCCTCTTTAAAAGTCTGTACTGCATTTGCCTCTACCGACACCCCAGCAAGCGCATTCCAGGCATCCCTGATTCTAGGTAAAATCTTACCGCCCATACCTCCATGAATCTGCCCCCCTCTCACTAGAAATGCATGCCTGCTGGGATTGGGCATTTGAACTTTGTGGAAAAGATACTCGGTCCACTCTATGTCTCATAATCTTAAAAACCTCTGTCAGATCTCCACTCAGTCTCCGAGACACCAGAAGAAACAACCCAAGTCTCCCCAGCCTCCCATGACAGCAAATGCCCTTTAAACCAGACAGCATCCTGGTAAATCTCTCCTGCACTCCCTCCAGAGACTCTGCATCCTTCCAATATCGGGGCGACCAGAAACATTTGCAATACTCCAGCTGTAGCCTCACCAACATACCCAAACTTGTGCTCACCCAAACCCGCTAACATGCCCACATTCACATTACATTACCCGAGAACAAGAATCATTTCAAGCAGATCATAGAACAGTTGCCCCCACCTTAAATCAAATCGCAAAAACAAGGGTCAAATTTTAAAGTGCATTTGTTCTTAAAGTATCTATAAATGAAACAGCCTTGCGATTCATTACACCCCCAAATCCACGGACTCCCCAAATAGGCCAATACACCCAAATTTGTGCGCAGCCCCAAATGTTCCCAAATCCCTGTGCATCCTCAAACGCCCAAAGTAGTGCGTACCTCCAAATTCACCGACACTCCAAAATCCGTGACGCATTGCGAAATCTGTACACCACCCCGTAACGGGTTAAATGAACCAGCAGAAACGGAACACACCTGGAGGCTGGTTTGCTATAAAGAAAACACTATTTCATTAGTATCTACATATTATACTAATATAAAAACAGATAAATCAAAGAGGTTTTGCAGAGTTCATACATATATGTGTGTAAATATAAACCCAAAACTTCTTCAAGCTCAGGTGGTAAATGATACAGTCTTACGATGGTGTAGGAACGAAGTAAGTTCAGTTCTTGATATTGGGTTGAGCCAGAGGTGTCAAACTACCGGCCCGCGGGATGATTGGGGGAAAAAAGTATTTTCACATTGTGGGCCGAATGTGCTGTACTATTCTACGTTCTATGTTCTTTCCTAGCGGCGCGGCAAGTTCTGGAGCACACGTCCCCAGTGCTGTTGGTAAGTACAGGATGGTCATATCATCGACTCTTACAGCAGGGAAAAGACCCATCAGCCCATGTGCTCATGCGACCTACATGTACATTCAAGGTAATTCCCGCCCCAGAGCAGCCAGATGGAACTAGATTCAATGTACACCTGGACGCATGGAAAGGTTGGGCCTAAGGGCCGGTGTCCACGCTGTAAAGGAGGGGTCTCGTTCAAACATTGACTCTATTCCTCTCAATAGATGCTGCCTGACTGGCCAAGTTTGTTGAAAAGTTGCATTCAGTTCTGCTCAGCATTCTATACAAAGGATGTTTTGTGCTGCAGAGGAGATTCATTATGATTGTGCGGGCCGGCGTCCATACAACCATAAGACATCGGAGCAGAATTAGTCATCCAAACCACCTGTTAGGCTTTCCATCATGGCTGATCCCAGATCACACTCAACCTCAAACACCTGCATTCTCTCCACATCCTTCGATGCTCTGGTCAACTTCTGCCTTAAATACACCACAGACTCGGCCTCCGCCGCAGTGTGTGGAAGAGCATTCCGCAGGCTCACTACTCTTGGGCTAACAAAATTCCTCCTTTCCTCTCACAAACAAGAGAAAATCTGCCGATTAATGCTGGAGGAACTTAGCAGGCCAGCCAGCGTCAGTGGAGAAAAGTACAGTCGACATTTCGGGAAAAAAAGATGTGGAGTAGTTTTAAAAGGTGAGGAAGGGGAGAGAGAAAGACAAGGTGATTGGTGAATCCGGGGGTAGGGAATAATGAAATAAATAGCTGGGAAGTTGATTGGTGAAAGTGATACAGGGCTAGAGAAGGGAGGGTGGTCTGATTGGTGGGGATAGTCGGCCATGGAAGAAAGAAAAAGTGGGAGGCGATGGGCAGGCAAGGAGTAAGGTAAGAGAGGGAAAATGGGATGAGGACTGCTGAAGGTGCGGGGGGGGGGGTGGGGAGCATTACCAGAAGTTCCAGAAATCGATGTTCATGACATCAGATTGGAGGCAACCCAGACGGAAAATAAGGTCTTGTTCCTCTAACCGGAATCTGGCCTCATCGCGATAGTAGAGGATCTTCTGGCGGACGGAGCATAGGTGCTCGGCGAAGCGGTCTCCCAACCTCCGTCGGGTCTCAGCGTTAAACAGCAGGAACAGCAGGAGCACCGGACACAGTACACCATCCCAACAGCCTCACCAGTGAAGTGTCGCCTCACCTGGAAGGACTGTTTGTGGTCCTGAATGGTAAAGAGGGTGGAGATGTAGGGGTGGGCGTAGCGTTTGTTCTGCTTCCGAGGATAAGCCCCAAGAGGGAGATCAGTGAGAGGGTCTGATTTATGTGCTGGTCGCGAAGGCTGTTGGGGTGGTGAAACCTATCCCGGGTAGGGTGGCGGGAGGCTGTTGGGGTGGTGAAACCTATCCCGGGTAGGGTGGCGGGAGGATGGGGTAAGAGCAGACGTGCACGATATGGAAGATATACGGTTGAGGGCAGCGTTGATGGTGGAGGAAGGGAAGCCTCTTTCTTGAAAAAGGAGGACATCTCCTTCGCTCTAGAATGAAAATCCTCATCCTGAGATCAGATATGCTGGAGACTGGGGAAATGAGAGAAATGCATCGCGATTTTACAGATAACAGGATGGGAATAGTTATAACCCTGGCAGCTTTGAGAGTCCGTGGGTTTGCAGTAGACATCAGTGGATAAGCTGTCTCCTGAGTATTTTGTAATTTAGTGTATTTTTCCTCTCTTTTCACGACACTGCTGTTGTAAAGCTAACACCTTATAATAGACTGTAATGTTAAACTGTAATGTTTAAGTAGATGTGTGTTGCAACTTTTGTTTTTTTTTGGACTCATAGTGATGGTGTCTGGAAGGAATTCCAGGGGAGGTGGTGGAGGCAGATGTGGTAGAGGCTATTAGATACCACGTGAATGGATGGAGAATGGAGGGATGTGGACCTTGTGTAGGCAGAGGGGACTGGTTTAGTGAGACATAAAGTGACCGGTTCAATTGGTTCAGAACAACACGGTGAGCAGAAGGGCCTGTTCCCCTGCTGACATTGTTCTCTGTCGGTGAGACCACAGCTGGAGAACTGTGCAACTCTGGCCGGCCGCCTCAGAAAGGACGTGATTAACCTGGAATTCGCAGTAAAGATTCACGACTTTTGTTGCAGACCGGGGAGAACGGGAGTCAGAAGGAGATTCAATTGTGACTGTGCACTGACCCCAAAACTGAGCATGATGCACCACCGATTCTCCCCTCCGCCACCACAGGCCCCGTTGTCACGATGTAATTGTCGGGTTACATAAAGAGTGACAAATGACACAAATTGTTCAATGATAGAATGGTTGCACATAAGTCACAAACACCCGCTTTCATCGGAACTACAGCTCCCATCGGGCACCGCGCTCAGTCAGCTTCAGCTGCCGAATTTGCGGGGCCGCGGGGCCATCTGGCAGTTGTAGTCCAAATGTCTCAGCTTCTCACTCGCTCCCTGCTTCAACACTATTCCTCAGCCATCACAAAGATCTGTTGGAACAGATTCACCGTGACGTCGGAGGAGAACTACGCCTGTCGTTGTGGACGCAGAGGCCGGCAACCACCGATAACAGGAATTAGGGCAATTAATGCCTCACATCCACCACCCCACTCTGAAGAAATTCCTCCTCATCTCTGCTCTGAGGGAAGTTTGGAACAAGTGGTGTACCGCAGGGTCGGGTGCTGGGACATTGGTAATTTGTGTATTTCTCAATGTGAATGTGTGAGGCCTCCGTCGGAGAGGGTCGACCATGGATGTTGCGTCCTAACTGTCCAGATATGCACCACAGAAACCTCAGATAAATACTCCGGACATGGTCTGACCAGAGTGTTATAAATTACAACATAACCTTCTGGCTTTTGAACTCAGTGCTTCACGAATAAAAGCCGGTATTCTATAAGCCTCCTTCACCAACTAATCGGCCCGTTTAGCCACATCCAACGAGCTGTGAACTTGCATCCCAAGAACTGTCTCTCCGCAACTCTGTTCGGCATCTTGTCGTTGGCAGTGAACAAAGTTTCTACAGCACATTACAGGCCTTTCGGCCCACAATGATGTGCTGACCATGTCACATACTCGAGAAACTGTCAAGAACTTCCCAACGTGAGGTGACCAGAATTGGACACAGTACTCCAGGTGGGGTCTAACTAAGGCGTTGTTTTTCTGTAACATCACCTCACAGCTCTTGAAATCAATCCCACAGTTGATGAAGCCCATTACGCCATACGCCTTCTTAACAACACTGTCAACCTACGCAGCAGCTTCGAGTGTCCTGTGGACACAGACGCCAGGATCTCGCTGATCTGGGTCATCGGACAGGGTTATGACTTGAATTATGATTTGTTCAGTGTTGCCACCTCCCCTGACCCCCGTCTCCCTGCCGGTCCCAACCCCGGGAGGGTGGGAGTTTAT
The DNA here is from genome assembly GCF_048418815.1 of Hemitrygon akajei. Classification (NCBI taxonomy): domain Eukaryota; kingdom Metazoa; phylum Chordata; class Chondrichthyes; order Myliobatiformes; family Dasyatidae; genus Hemitrygon; species Hemitrygon akajei. The sequence goes on from NW_027331923.1 coordinate 6,479,995, forward strand.
CTCAGTTATGAGTACGGGACAGTTTCATTTTACAACGCGGTGACCAGGTCCCATCTCCGCACCTTCAGTGAGAATAAATTCACGGGGAAACTTCATCCTTTCTTCTGGACTTGGGATGGGGGCTGTACTGACTGGAAAAGGGAGGTCATGTTGAATCTTGGAAAGACCGTAAGACATAAGAGCAGAATGTGGCCGTTCAGCCCATCGATTCTGCTCCGCCATTCTATCATCGCAGATCCCGTATCCCACTCAACCCCATACACCTGCCTTCTCGCTATATCCTTTGATGGCCTGATCGATCAGGAAATGATCAACTTCCGCCATAAATATACCCACAGACAGCTTCCACCGCAGCCCGTGGCAAGGTATTCCACCGGTTCACTACTCTCTGGCTAAAATTATTCCTCCTTACCTCTGTTCAAAAACATCTCCCCTCAATGTTGAGGCTGTTCCCTCTAGTGATGATAACACCGTGAACTCCCTGGGCAGTCAGTAGGGTCTAAACAGCTGCTCCACATCTGGGCAACAAAGGATTGGAGCACATGCATATTCTTGTGGGTTGCACCAAGCATTGTTGACCATGAAGCATACCCCACCTCCTTTACTCCTCCCAGTGAGGGGTTTCCACCTGTCCCCAGGGAACAGGGAGAACCCAAAGGGTTCGATGGCGTGGTCCGGTGTCTCCTCCGTCAACCAGGTCTCCGCAAAGCACAAAACGTTACATTATTTTGTTTCCCGCTGGTGAGAGATTCTGGCTGTCAGTTCACACAGCTTGTTGTCCACGGACTGGGTTTTAATCACGCTGGGAATATGAGCTTGTTGGATTATGTAATATGTCCCACTGTCGCGTTCTTGGTAAACCCACATTGAGTTTCTCAATTCTTTTTAGGATACACGATTTAATGAAGTCGGAGGATTCCGTTCTGCTTGAGAATGTTGATTCGTCAGTATAATGTGGAAAATTATAATGATATGTTAAACATTGCTACAGAGGAATCAAAAGATAACTTAACTGGGATTGTTTCTGTGCATGAATTACAGTTAAAGATAAAGAAACAATTTACCTACCATTTATCAGTATATATAGTAGAATCTGTTTCCCTCAATTTAGGCTTACAGTGGGCGGTGGAAATTTGTTCATGTAAAGTTATAATTTGTTCAGATGCCTGTTCGGGTTTGTTGAGTCTTAAAAAATGTAATTTTGCAGAAGGACAGATTTACTCATCAAACATTATTTCATACGCAGTGTATTGGTTTATTTGTCCAATTCCTATGGGTCCCTGCACACAGCGGTTCAGTTACAAAAGCTGTTAAAATTTCAACTAGCACATCAGAAGCTAAGGGGTTGGTAGGTTATGAACTATATCGAGACTGGTGGGATAAAGGACATCAAAGGAGACACCTTTACAGAATACATACCTGTTGGGTTTACGGGAGATCGGGGGTGAAACAGGAAGATAAGGAATTACATTGACTCGACTTAGAATTTGGCACACTATGCTTCATTATTCCTTCGTTCGTGTTGGAAAACATTACTCTGTGTCGTTTAGTTTTCATTTAAAAGTTTTCAGAAGTAATGGCAGTAATTTTTATTTAATTCGCGGTATTGTGTTTCGTTACGGACAACCTATAGGACTTTTGAGGGGTTATTTAGGTTTCATTTGAAAAAGGAAGCAGTGAGGGATTTATGTCCTAATTCTCTACACCACACTCCAGTACAGTTAGTGGAGTGTCAACCGTCGTTTATACAAACCCGGCCCTCGTTCTTCACGTTAGCCAATCATTCAAGCGGAAGGCGGACACTCGTGTAATTGACAGTGGATTAGCCAACCAGTATCTGACTAGACCGTCGCCATTTTGTGGGAACGTCAGGCTGCGAGTTCGGTGGGCGGGAATGGGAATAGATGGACATATGCACAGACCAATGAGCGAGGGGCATCTGGAGTAGTTGTTTGACTGACATCTGTCGGACCCAGTGAGGTATTGACACTCCAGGACGATGCAATTACACTGCTCACCTCCTCCACCCACACTATCCCAATGTCCCGCCGCTGTTGGTCAAAGGGACAATCCGCCCGGGAATAACACCAGGGAGATCAGGCGGTGAATGTGAGGAGCTGGAGCCCGGACCGGAGACACAGCGGCCGCCAGTGGCGTGTGCTCAGGACGCGGCTTTATTAATGAACTGAAGCCCCGAGGTGACCGGATATTTCACCGCGCTCATCACCTGATAACGTCTGACCGGCGCAATCCCCACGGTGACAGATTGTGATTACATTAATGAGTTAATATTTAACCATATGTGGGAGTCAGCTGTCTCAACAAAGGTTGGGATCAATGGAATATGCTGCCACTGTAAATCTGCCTTGAGACTCGTCACAGCTCCAAATCTGCACACAGCCCCACATACACATTAAGTGCAAGAATCATTTCACGGAATGGCTGTCTCCATTTAAAAAAAACACAAAAACAGAGGTCAAAGTTCACATTACATTTATTATTGAAGTCTGTATAAAGGGAAAAACCATAAGATTTGTAACACCTCGAAATCCACCGGTTCCCCCAAGTCAGTGTTCACCCCCGAATCCGCCAACACACCCACTCTTCACATATCTGCAAATCGGTGTGCACCCACAAATCTGTGCTCACCGAAAAAACCCCACATTCAACCCTCCAGTCAGTGTGCACCCCAAAGCAACCGACACATCTGTTACCATCTCGTTTCCTTAACTCTGAGTGTCACTTTAAGAGGCTGGACTGAGTGACGTCAGAAAGGCGGAGCTTGTTTCTGAGTGACAGCAGAAGAGAGAATATTTAAGAACTGTGTTCACAAAACAGCTACCTCCTCCTGAAAAGTAGCAAGAACAAAGTTTAAATTTCAAACACACGTCCACATGCATAGTCCCCATATTCTAGTTGACATCCCCTTAAATCTACGCTCCTCCCCAAACCATCCTCACCCCGGTGTCAGTGGGTGCCCACAGATCCACCAACACCCCCATATTCACTGACAAACCCCTATGTCTGCGCAAATCCCTGTGCACCCCTATATTCTCCAAAACGTTTCTAAGTCAGTGCAATCCTCAAATCTGTGTGCAAATCCAAATCCGTGATCAGCACGAACAGGCACAAATCTCTCAACGTAGCCCGATTTGTGCGCACTCCAAACCCGCTGGCTCCTGGACATCTACATTAGATTATCCCAAAGCAAAAATCATTTCAACCAGTTCTCAAGATATCTGCCTCCAACATCAAAATATAGCAAGAACAGATGTCGAAGTTGTTATTAAACTGTGTATCAATGAAACAACCTCCAGATTCAAAACACTTCAAAACCCGGGATTCCCATCTGTGCAAATCTGGGTACACTCCCAAATCTGTGCAGTTCCGCAACCCCGCACGCAAACTCCCAACTCAGAGTTAATCCCCCAATCAGTGTGCATCCCCAAATCCATGCGCACCCCAAACCTGCCGACACTCCCAAATCCACCCACACACCCAGATCCGTGCGCACCCCAAACCTGCCGACACTCCCAAATCCACCCACACACCCAGATCCGTGCGCACCCCAAACCTGCCGACACTCCCAAATCCACCCACATACCCAGATCCGTGCGCACCCCAAACCTGCCGACACTCCCAAATCCACCAACATACCCAGATCCGTGCGCACCCCAAACCTGCCGACACTCCCAAATCCACCCACATACCCAGATGCGTGCGCACCCCAATCCTGCCGACACTCCCAAATCCACCCACACACCCAGATCCGTGCGCACCCCAAACCTGCCGACACTCCCAAATCCACACACACACCCAGATCCGTGCGCACCCCAAACCTGCCGACACTCCCAAATCCACCCACATACCCAGATCCGTGCGCACCCCAAACCTGCCGACACTCCCAAATCCACCAACATACCCAGATCCGTGCGCACCCCAAACCTGCCGACACTCCCAAATCCACCCACATACCCAGATCCGTGCGCACCCCAAACCTACCGACACTCCTAAATCCACCCACATACCCAGATCCGTGCGCACCCCGAACCTGCCGACACTCCCAAATCCACCCACATACCCAGATCCGTGCGCACCCCGAACCTGCCGACACTCCCAAATCCACCCACATACCCAGATCCGTGCGCACCCCGAACCTGCCGACACTCCCAAATCCACGCACATACCCAGATCCGTGCGCACCCCGAACCTGCCGACACTCCCAAATCCACCCACATACCCAGATCCGTGCGCACCCCAAACCTGCCGACACTCCCAAATCCACCCACATACCCAGATCCGTGCGCACCCCAAACCTGTTAACATGCACATTAGATTATCCCAGAGCAAGAATCATTTCAAAAACTTCACAAGATCTCCACCTCAAATCTAATGGCAAGAACGAAGTTCAAATTTTGAAGTGCATTTGTTCTTAATGTATCTATAAATGAATCAGCCTTGGTATTGATTGCACCCCGAAATCCACGGACTCCCCAAATCCGTGTGCACCCCAAATCTCTGCGCAGGCATAAATACTCCTAGATCTCTGTGCACCCCCAAATTCACCGACACTCCAAAATCCATATTCACCAACCTACCCTGAAACATCCGCAAATCAATGTGCAGACCCATTTCCATGTGAACCCCCAAACCCGCTGACATCCCCACAAGCACACTAGATTATCCCAGAGAAAGAATCACTTCAAACAGTTCACAAAATTGCTGTCTCCATCTTAAAACGTTCAAAATGCAAACTGCACTCATTTTAAAATATCTCTGTATGTCTGTATGTGTTCATATGCGTCCACGTATGTGTCTGTCCGTACTTTCGTGTGTCAGTGTGTGTTTGTGTCAGAGACCAGCTCGCAGACGGCGCTTGGTCTTTGTCGTGATGGCGTAGCTACTGAGAACACACGGCTATCCCGTCTACTCCACATCTCCTCCCCCGCCTATTCTGTAGCGCACCGAAAGGGAACAAACTGGCCTCTCCCGGAAACCACAAGCCTTCATCTTATGAGACAACATTGCTCCTTTACAAACTATGAAGAATTATACAACATCTATAATTCACTGTGCGTGTTAACCGTCATCACAGTGCGGGGTGGGGTGGCGGATGTTGGGACGGGGAGAGCGGGCGACAGAAAAGGGGGAATTGGGGAGAAGGTGAGAGGCAGGCGAAGCGTTCGGCAGAACGGGAGAAATAGACTATAAGGGAGAGAAAAACAGCACGGAGTGGGTCGGTTAGGGAGGAATGTGTGGAGGAAAGGGTGGGGCAGTGGGGATGAGAACTGATGAAGAGAGGACAGAGAGAAAGAGATTGAGGCTATATATATATTTAGTCCCACTCTCTCTCTCTCCTCCACACTCCCCTCCCCTGCCTATTCTGGAGCACATAAAAAGGGAACAAACTGGCCTCTCCCGGAAACCACAAGCCTTCATTTCCCGAGAGAACATTGTCGATGCCCAAACAACGAAGAATTGTACAACATCAGACAATTCACTGTGCAAGTCAACCGTCATCACAGTGCGGGGTGGGGGATGTGGGGACGGGAGGGTGGCCGGGAACACGAGCTGCAGTAAAGGAGGAATTGGGGAGAAGGCGAGAGGCAGGCGAAGCGTTGGGTAGAAAGGGAGAAAGAGACAATACGGGAAAGAAGCGGGGGAGTGAGTGGATAGGGTAGGGTAGAATGTGTGGAGGAAAGAGTGTGGCACTGGGGAAGGGAACGGATGAAGAGAGAAGAGAGAGAAAGAGAGAGTGTGGGAGAGAGGAAAATAGGTGAGGGCAGGAAGAGAAAGGATGAGGGAGTGGGAGACAAGAGATGGAGAGAAAGAGACGCTGAGGGATCAGGGAAGAGGAGGTGGAGAGAGTGGGAAGGGGTGAAAATGGGGGCAGGAGAGTGGGGAGAGTTTGAGGCAAACAGGAGGAAAGAGCAATTTTTGGGAAGCGGGGTGAAGGGCAATGGGAATATGGAGGGAGGGAGTGTGTGTGTGTGTGTGTGTGTGTGTGTGTGTGTGTGTGTGTGTGTGTGTGTGTGTGTGTGTGTGTGTGTGTGTGTGTGTGTGTGTGTGTGTGTGTCTGTTTGCTCCTCAACAACTTTAAAATCCCCTGCTCTGATCTCCTCACTTTGACCATGGATGTCCAGTATCAATTCACTTCTGTCCCCAGCAGGAAAGCCTTAAAACACATCGTTTGCTTCCCGACAACAGGCCCAACCAATTCCCCTTCATCGACACTTTAATTGGAGTCAGAGGGCACTATAACAAACAAACAAACCCTTTTTCCTATTTAGTCCGTACCGAATTGTTATTCTGCCAAGTCCCATAACCGCAACTGGACCATGGCCCTCAATACCCCTCCCGTCCATGTACTGATCCAAACTTCTCTGCAATGAAATCCATAACTTCCACTGACAGCTCTTCCCACACCCTCACCACCCTCTGAGTGAAGGAATTCCCACTCAGGTTCCTCACAAATATTTCACCTTTCACCCTTAAATTACGACCTCCAGTTCCCATCTCACTCAAACTCAGAGGAAAAATCCTGCCTGCATTTACCCGGTCAACCAACAACACTCATAATGTTGTATAAATCTGCAAAATCCCCTTCATTTTCCAACACTAAAGGTAATAAAGTCCTCAGCTTTTCCTAAAGCTGGAGTCCTCAAGTCCCAGCAAACGTATTGTAAATTTTCTCTGCACTTTTTCAATGTTGTTCATAATTTTCCATCAGGCCGGTAAGGAAACTACACACAATACTCCAGATTAGGCCTGATCAACGTCTTCTACAACTTCAACATAACATCCCATCTCCTGTACTCAATAATTTGATCTATGAAGTCCAATGTGCCAAAAGCTCTCATTTTGACGCTATCTACCTGTGACGCCACTTTCAAGTAATTATGAATCTGTGTTCCCAGATCCCTCTGGTCCACCGACTCCTCAGGACCCGACTGCTCACCGTGTCTCCATGCACCCCAAATCAGTGCACACCCCGAATCCAATCTTTTGAATATGAAACAATGTTTGATGAGTTTCCAGCAGTAAATCTGACCTGCTGCGAGTATGACCTGTTTTAAGACTCTTGAAAACTGAAAGGGAATCTGAACAAATCACAACTTTACGTGGACAAATTTCCTTCACCCACTGTAAGCATGAAATAATGGCAAGCGATTCTGTTGGAAATCCTGATAAATGGATGGTAGGTCGTTTCTTTATTGTTACCTTTAATTCACGCATAACACAGCAACACCAACATTCCCAGTTAAATTATATTTTGACCCTTCTGGAAAAATGGTTATACTATCTCAATAGTTTCCTTAATATATCCTAAACCAACAAATTCTCAGGCATAACAGAATGATTAGACTTCTTTAAATCCTGTATCCTATAATCAAATAAAGGCATTGAAAGAAACAAGGTGGGGTTACCGAGAATGTGACTGCGGGACATTTTGCACAACCCAACAAACACATATTTCAAGCATGGTAAGAACCCAAAACTAAAAACACTCTTGTTGTGAGTTTCCCAACAGTTCTCCAACACACCTTTAACAGCATGATCATTTCTTCCCCCTTAAATTAATCCAGTATGTTAACATTAAATTCAAACTCCACAATTTCAACCAGTAAAGCTGAAACAGACATGACTGCACCACAACACAATCTCAAAGCCTGTGCTTGTTTCACAACCAAACAAAATAAAGTTGAAGATGAAGCTGATCGGTAAACCACAACCATAATCAAGAACAGATTCAATTAAACAAATGAAATTGGTCAACAAATATTTTCATGTTATACCCTAGAATACCCACAGAGATAACTGGGAATATTTAATGTTCCTTCATATTTTATCAATTATTTTTGTCCGGTGCTTCCATGTCAGCTTATTATCCGTCCACATGCCTGGAAATCTTACCACTGACACCTTTTAAGGAGTTTGACCATATCATTTCAATTCAAGTGCAGGTCCATTAATCTTGTCTGTAAAACACATAACTTGTCCCATCTGTTAGCCGACTGTTTGACCTCACTAATTGCTAATGCATCCTATATACAGTAAAATTGAAATTTCTACCTCTAATCCATAAACTTCTATCATCTGCATATAGTGATTTACACAATCCACCACCTAGCTCAGAGAAAAATATTGCTAATTATAATATGAAATAATAAATACTGCCTTGTGGGATCCCAATCTCTATCTCATAACAACCCGAATATAACTTGCCCACCCATACCTGACATCAGACGTCCAATTAAAACAACTCAGAAAAAGTTATATAATCGCCTCTCCACTTGTATTTCCACAATTTCATAAAGATTCTTTCCTTCCATAAATACCATTTGCCTTTTGAGTGGTAAAAATACTGCTGTTAAAACATCTATATTTAACTGTGCTTTCGTAATATCATCTTCCAAACATAAAAATAAATTCTATGTCTTACTTGCTCACCCATTCCTATCCAAATAAAAATAATCAGAAAAAGAATGTACAATAGTCCCCTCAATTGCACTTCCAAAAATTAATCAGAAGTCCGTCCTGCAAAAAATTTCATTTGCCTTTTCAATATCACAAAATATTGCTATTACAACATTTTTATTTAACTGTGCTTTCTTAATATGATCTTTCAAACCCAAAACTGATTCAAATGTTTTCTACCCTTCTGAATTCCCCTCTGATAAAACATGAAATCAGCTCTTTTATCAAAAATATAATTCAAACGCTCGATTACAATACATTCCACAAGTTTACATAAATGAGACGTTAATTGTATTGGCCTATAACAAGGAGGATCAGACGGGGAGCTCCAGGTTTTAGAATGGGCACTACTACAACCATTTTCCAGGAGAAAAGTGGATGGCTAAAGCTCCAAATACAATTCAAAAAGTTAATATTTTCACAAAAGAAAATTACATACATACCTGTGGAATCAAGAATTTCTACTGCAAGTTCGTCATACATTTTATTCCCATTCACAACCCTGCCCCTTTGCTTATAAAACTGACAACTAACCCCTCTACCAATTAACCTGACAAGCCTAACGACTATATAATCCTGCACAGGAATAAAAACTTAAAATGTGCAGGTTTCCTGAACAGATATAACATCCGAAGAAACTGAAAATCAGAAATGAACTTCTTAAAGTCTTGACCATTGTAAATCATTGCAATATTTTAATCTTATTATGTATGTTGGCAAGTAGACTGGGATACAGATACCCCACCCAACAAAACTTCATTTAAAGCTTCCCACAAAACACCAGTTACACCGACATACCTTTCTGCAGCTTTCACAATAATTTTAATTTCCTCAGTAGGATGAGATGTCTGATCAGTACAATTCACCACATTGGTTATAAACATCACAAACTTCATTTTATCTAGAAGTGAAGTGTCTTTGGTGAGAGAACTGTGATGCCGGCATATATCCACTGACGTCACAGTCTGTTCTCTGAGTGGGATCACTTTATCCAGTTTACCTGCTCTGCTTGCTGTACTTGTCCTTGAACAGGCCCTTCTGCTCACTGTGTTGTTCTGAACCCATTGAACTGGTCACTTCATGCCTTACTAAACCAATCCCTTCTGCCTACACAAGGCATTGTGTAGAATCCCTCCATTCTCCTCACATTCACGTGGTATCTAATAGCCTCTATCACATCTGCTTCCACCACCACCCCTGACATTCACTACAGACACCCACCACTATGGGAATGAAAAACAAACCTTGAAACGCAAATCTCCTTTAAACATTCTGAGTCAGGTTTTTAACATCATTGTCTTTTCTAATTTTTTTTTTTTTTCAACAGCAGCTATGCAGAGAAAAGATACAACATAACACTAAATTACAAAATACTTCAATAGTGCAAAAAGGACCAATGAGAGTGTGTTCCCCTTTTCTCCGGAAGTGCATGCCCACTGGCATTGGACATTTCCTCCTTAGAGAAACAATCCCGGCTGTCCACTCTGTCTGTGTCTCTCACATTCCTGTAAACGTCTGTCAGACCTCCCTCAGCCTCTGCCACTCCGGAGAAAATTACCTGAGATTGTCCGGTCTCACTTTATCCAGGCAGCATCCTGTTAATCCTCTTCCACTCACCATCCAAAACCTCTGCATTATTCCTGTATTCGAATGCAATTCTCCAGATGTGGTTAAACTAGAGATTTATACAACTGCAACATAACTGCCTGACAATGGAACCACTATCTGGGAGTTATGAACTCGGATTCCAAGATCTCCCTGTAGATCAACACAGTCCAATCTCGCCCCATGAATATAACAGCAAAAAGATAATGCTGAGGCTTTATAAGACACTAGTCAGGCCACACTTGGAGTATTGTCAACAGTGTTGGGCCCCACATCTCAGACAGGATGTGTTGTCATTGGAGAGAATCCAGAAGAGCTTCAGAGAGATGATTTTGGGAATGAAGGGGTTAAAATATGAGGCGCACTTGGCAGCTTGGACCCTGTGCTCACTGGAACTCAGAAAAATGCGGGGGCATCTCATTGAAACCTACCGAATGTTGAAAGGACTGGATAAGGTGGATGTGGAGAAGGTATTACCTGTGGTGGGGCACAGCCACAAAGTTGAGGGGCCACTTTTTCAAACAGAGGTAAGCAGCTTATTTTTTTTTATTAGCCGAGGTGTATTGGATCTGTGGAATGCTCTGCCACAGACTGCGGTGGAGGCCGAGTGTGTGGGTATATTCAAGGCGGAAGTTGATCGTTTCCTGATCGGTCAGGGCATCAAAGGATATGGCAGGAGGTCAGATATCTGGAATTGAGTGCGATCTGGGATCAGCCATGATGGAAAGGTGGCTGACTCAATGGGCTGAATGGCCTAATTATGTTCCTATGTCTTATGGACTTTTGAACACAAGCCCCCTCAATCATGATGAATCTCCTCTGCACTCTTCCAGCACAAAACATCCTTTGTACAGAATGCTAAGCGGAACTGAATGCAACTTTTCAAGAACGTTGTCAAGTCAGGCAGCATCTGTTGAGGGGAATAGAGTCGATGTTTCGGACAGAACCCCTCCCTTACGGCACTAACACAGGCCCTTCGGCCCAACCTTTCCACCCTGTCCTCCTGTCCATTTAAACTAATCCCTCTGCCTGTCTTTGACACAGAACACAGAAATCTACAGCACATTACAGGCTCTTCAGCCCACAATGTTGTACCGACCATGTAACCTACTCTAGAGACTGCCTAGGATTTCCTGATCGTATATCCCTCTATGTTTCTAAGCTCCATGAACCTATCTAAGAATCTTTTAAAATATCCTATTGTATCCACCTCCACCATCGCTGCAGGCAGTGCATTCCATGCACCCACCACTCTCTGTGTAAGAAACATACCCCTGACATTCCCTCGGTACCGACTTCCAAACAGCTTAAAACTACGTCCCCTCGTGTTAGTTACTTCAAGCCTGGGAAAATGCCTCTGGCTATCCACATGGTCAAAGCCTCTCATCATCTTATACACCTCTATCAGGTCACCCCTCATCCTCCATCGCTCCAAGTAGGAAAGGCCAAGTTCACTCAGTCTATTCTCATAAGGCATGCTCTCCAATCCAAGAGCAACATCCTTGTAAATCTACTCTACACTCTCTATAGTATCCACATCCTTCCTGTAGTGAGGCCACCAGAACTGAACACAGGACTCCCAAGTGGGGTCCAACTAAGCCCACAGCCCTGCCGTGTTGGGGTACAATTACTTATGTACAGGTTAGGAGAAATATAGCTTCAACATCACCTCACAGCTCTTGAACTCAATCCCACGGTTGATGAAGGCCATCACACCAGACCCCTTCCTAACAACACTGCCAACTTCCACAGCAGCTTTGAGTGTCGTATGGACATGGACCCCAAGATCTCTCTGACCCCACACTGCCAAGAGTCTTACCATTAATATTATATTCTGTGTTCAAATTTGACCTGCAGAAATGAATCTCTTCATCTGTGTTGAACTCCATCTGCCACTTCCCGGTTCTGCATCTGAGGCGAGGAAATAGATTGCTGAGCCTTTGGCTAGGATCATTATGTCCTCATTGTCCACGGGAATGGTACCGGAGAGTTGGAGGGAGGCGAATGTTGTCCCCTTGTTCAAAAAGGGTAGTGGGGATAGTCCGGACAATTATAGACCATTGAGCCTTACATCTGTGGTGGGAAAGCTGTTGGAAACGATTCACAAAGATAGGATCTATTGGCATTTAGAGAATCATGGTCTGATAGGTGACAGTCAGCATGGCTTTCTGAAGGGCAGATCGTGTCTAACAAGCCTGATGGAGTTCTTTTAGGAGGTGACCAGGCATATAGATGAGGGTACTGCAGTGGATGTAATCTACATGGATTTTAGTAATGCATTTGATAAGGTTCCACACTGTAGGCTTATTCAGAAAGTCAGAAGGCATGGGATCCAGGGATGTTTGACCAGGTGGATTCAGAATTGGCTTGCCTGCAGAAAGCAGAGAGTTGTGGTGGAGGGAGTACATTCGCATTGGAGGGTTGTGACTAGTGGTGTCCCACAAGGATCAGTTCTGGGACCCCTACTTTTCTTGATTTTTATTAACGACCTGGATGTGGGGGTAGAAGGATGGGTTGGCAAGTTTGCAGAAGACACAAAGGTTGGTGGTGTTGTGGATAGTGCAGAGAATTGTCAAAGATTGCAGAGAGACATTGATAGGATGTAGGAGTGGGCTGAGAAGTGGCAGATAGAGTTAACCTGGAGAAGCATGAGGTGGCACACTTTGGAAGGACAAACTCCAAGGCAGAGTACAAAGTAAATGGCAGGATACTTGGAAGTGTGGAGAAGCAGAGGGATCTGGGGCTACATGTCTACATGCCTCACTGGTAAACAGAGTAGTTAAGAAAGCTTATGGGGTGTTAGCTTTCATAAGTCGAGGGATAGAGTTTAAGAGTCGCGATGTAATGATGCAGCTCTATAAAACACTTGTTTGGCCACACTTGGAGTACTGTGTCCAGTTCTGGTCACCTCACTATAAGAAGGATGTGGAAGCATTGGAAAGGGTACAGAGGAGATTTACCAGAATGCTGCCTGGTTTAGAGAGTATGGATTATGATCAGAGATTAAGGGAGCTAGGGCTTTGCTCTCTGGAGAGAAGGAGGCTGAGAGTAGAAATGATAGAGGTATAGTTGATATTAAGGGGAACAGATAGAGTGGACATCCAGCGCCTCTTCCCCAGGGCACCACTGCTCAATACAAGAGAACATGGCTTTAAGGTAAGGGGAGGGAAGGTCAAGGGGGATATTAGAGGAAGATTTTAAACTTGGAGAGTGCCCGAGTCAGTGGTGGAGGCAGATACACTAGTGAAATTTAAGAGCCTACCAGACAGGTATATGGAGGAATTTAAGCTTAGGGAGGCAGAGTTTAAGGGTCGGCACAACATTGTGGGCCGAAGAGCCTGTACTGTGTTGTATTGTTCTATGTTCTATCTATTTCTCGCTGGAATATATCTTTCAATTTATTTTTTTTAATTGAAGGCACGACACAGTAGAGAAAACGTAATGCATTACACTTTCCTCCATTTTGCTTTTATACCTTACCCCTAAACAACACCACAAAGTGGGGCCTTCTGGGAGTTGTAGTCATTGTCATCGTTCGCTCCCTGTCAAAGCATGTTTCGTCAGCCACCACAAACGTCACCGAATCAGACCCACTGAGGCGCGAAGGGGAATCGGACACGTCTCTGTGGGCGCCGAGGTCGGCGACATCAACAGAAGAGACTCGCTGATCTCCGCCATGGCGATGGAGCGGTAGAGGAGGGGCTGAGCATGGGCCGATTTTCTCCAGCCTATCGTAGCAAGATTTAACACTGACCCCTGCTGTCATTGGCTGTGGTGACTGTCGCTCAAATGGGAACACAGACAGTCTTCCTGTCTTTGGATTTATAACGGGAAAGGAAGCGAATTGGGAGAAATGTCAGTTTTTATATGATGGTGCATCAGTCTCCGAGTTACATTATTAACAACAAAAGTGCAAAGGCCGTGGTGAGGAAGTAGGTGATTTACTGGAGGTTATATGGAGATAATATTGGAAGGGATATCAAACCTGGAATTGTTCGGGATATGATTTAGAAAATGGGGGGATTTGTGGGGATCATAATATTCCAGTGTCGATTAATGAGGGCAAAATGATTGTTACTGAAACAGGGAAGGTTGTGTTACTGGCTGGGTCATTTGCTGAGATTCATAATCAGGATAATTTAAGTGAAGAAGTTAAACAATGAAAGGATATGTTTTTCAGTGAATACCCTGATGTGCTGGAAGTCAGCTGTAGCAATTTCTTTGTATGAATTTAAGAAGTCTATTAATAATGCAGGTCGTGTCCCCAGGACAGAGTGATATTTGAAATTGTAATTGTATATAATTCTCTTTTGTGAAAATATTAAATGTTTGAATTGTGCATCTACTTTCCTCCTGGAAAATGGAAATAGTAGTGCCTACTTTAAAACCTGGCAGATCCCCATTTGATCCTTCTAGTTAAGGGCCTATATCGTGAATGTCTCATTTATGTAAACTTATGGAATGTATGGTAATCAAGCGCTTGAGTTATATTTTGGAAAGAGTGGTGATAAAGTGTTTTATTAGAGTGGATTTTGGAAGGGTGAAATGACATTAGATTCAGTTTGAGGTTTGGAAGATGATATTCGGAAAGCACAATTAAATAAAGATGTTGTAATAGCAGTATTTCCTGATACTGAAAAGGGAAATGATATGGAAGAAAGGACTTTTGATTAAATTAGGAGTGAGGGGGACATTGTATAATTTTTCTGAGTTTTTTTTTGGATGGACTGTCCAAGTACCGGTCGGCATGTTATGTTTGTGTTTCTATGAGATAGAGAATGGGATCCCACAAGGCAGTATTCATTATTTAATATTATGATTAACGATATATTCTCTGAGATGGGAAAATGGGATACCCTGGGTAAATCACAATATACAGATGACGTAGCTTTATAGATTAGAGGTATTAATTGCAATTTACAATTAATAGGTCAAACAGTGGGCCGATTGATGATAATCTTAAGCTTTCAGTCGTTAAAACACATTACGTGGTTTACAAACAGCATTAATAGACTTGCACTTGATTTTAAATTATATGATTAATATCTTGAGGAAGTGTCAGTGGTAAGATTTCTCAGTATGTGGATGGATAATAAGCTGACATGGAAGCACCTATCAGTAAAATAATTGATAAATGTAAAGGAGCTTTAAATCTCCTCAGACATCTATGTGGGTATTCTTGGGTGCAACATGAAAATCTTTGTTGACCAATTATATTTGTTTAATTTGATCTGTTCTTTATTATGTCTGTGTGGCTTATGGATCAGCTTCATCTTCAAATTAAAAATGTTTGTATGTGATACAACTACAGACTTTTAAAATTGTGTTCTGGTGCAGTAATGTTGTCCCCTGTTTTGGCTTTACTGATTGCAATGAGACAATTGCCCTCAAAGTAACGGAGGTTCAAGTTGATGTCAACACACTGGATTAATTTGTGGGGGCAAGGAAATGATCATCCTGTTAAAGGTGTGCTGGGGGACGGTTGGGGACATCACAAGAAGAGTGTTTTTTGTTTTGGGTGGCTGGGTTCTTACCACGCTGGGAATATGGGTGTATTTGATGATACAATATGTCCCACTGTAGCTTTCTCTGTAACCCCACCTTGCTTTTTCCAATGACTTCAGTTGATTTTAGGTTACACGATCCGATTCGGTTCTGCCTGAGAGTCTGTTGGTTCATCAGTATATTAATGAAAGTTATTATCATACAGTAACCATTTTTACAGATGAATCAAAAGATAAGTTAACTGGGGATGTTGGTGTGGCTGTTTGTGTGTGCCTGAATTGCCTGAAATGAATTATAGCCATTTAACAGCATAGGAAGCAGAATTCTTTCCCAACAGTATAGGCTTACAGTGGATGGAGGAAATTGGTCCTTATAATTTGCTCAGAATACATTTCGGTTTTGATGAGTCTTAAACAGGTCAATCTGGCAGTAGCTCAGATTGACTGTTGGAAACTTGTCAAACGGTATTTCATATATTAAGTTTGATTTATATGTCTGCACATTATGGGTCCTGCACATCACACTGTTGAGGGAAATGATTATGTTGACTGTTTAGCACCAAAAGCTGTTAAATGTTAAGCTGTGGATATAGACCTTCCACTTAGCAAATTAGAAGCTAAAGGGTTGGTAGTGTTAAGAATTAGGGGCTTATGGCAAGACGTAGGATAATGGACATAAGGACAGACACCTTTACAGAATACATAAACCTGTTGGGTTTATAGAAGAAGGGCTTAAAACAAGGGAAGGAATGATATTGACATGACATAGAAATGTCCACACTATGCTTAATTATGCCTTGTAACTAATTGGAAAACGTCATTCTGTGTCGTGTACATTTTGTCATTATGAAACTGTCGAAACACATACTATTTCAATGTGAAGCGTATAAGGCTGAAGAAAAATCAAATGCAGTCTTCAGTACAATCTTTACGAGGGTAGATATTTTTCAGATAAAAACTTTATTAAATTATGGTACTGACTTTAAATTAATTCACAGTTTTGAGCTGGAAAAGGCATGTAATAATTGTGTTAAACCTAAGGAAATGGCATATAAGGTAGCAAGGGTGAGTGGGATGTTGGATTATTGGGATGCTCTTATAATCCAACAAAAGGCAACGAAAAAAGCCATAAGAATGGTCAAGACGAAATATGAGGGCAAACTGGCCAACGATATAAATCAGGATACAAAAAGTTTAGTTTTCAGTTACATGAAGAGTGAAAGGGAGATGAGAGTTGATACTGGACCACTGGAAAATGATGCTGGTGAAGTAGTAATGGGGGACAAAGAAATGGCAGATGAACTTAATGAACAATCTTCACTGTCTTTTCCGGTCAGCACCGGCCCCACTTGTCCCATTTAACCTGTCTATTTGCGGGTGGACTTTAGGACCCGGGGGAGCTCAGGACCCGCCGCCCGCAGCTGCTGCTGAATCCCCGGTGTTTCTGTTCGGTTGACGGATGCGGTGAACGAGTTAAAATTAATCGATCGATAATTCTCATCTCATGTTTATTTCACTCCATGGAACCATAGAACACTACAGCACAGAAAACAGGCCATTTGGCGCTTCTAGTCTGTGCGGAAACTTTATTCCGCTCGTCCCACTGACCTGCACCCACTCCGTAACCCTCAAGACCTCTCCCATCCATGTATCTATCCAATTTATTCTTAAATCTTAAGAGTGAGCCCGCATTTACCACATCATATGGCAGCTCGTTCCACACTCCCACCACTCTCTGAGTGAAGAAGTTCCTCCTAATGTTCCCCCTAAAGCTTTCTCCTTTCACCCTAAAACCATGTCCTCTCATATTTATCGTTCCTAATCTAAATGGAAAGAACCTACTCGCATTTACTGTCTATACCCCACATAATTTTGTAAACCTCTATCAAATCTCCCCTCATTCTTCTATGCTCCAAGGAATAAAGTCCCAACCTGTTCAATCTTTCCCTGTAACTCAACTCCTGAAGACCTGGCAGCATCCTAGTAAATCTCTGCACTCTTTCAATCTCTCCAACCTCGCCATGGATACCTCATGTCTGAACTTTCTGAACTAACATCCCATGTGGGACCTTGTCAAAGGCCTAACTACAGTCCTTACTATCCTTTTACGCTTAATATACTTGTAGAAACCCTTCAGGTTTTCCTTCACATTATCTGCCAAAGCCACCTCATGTCTTCTTTTTTTTCCTTCCTGATTTCCTTCTTTAGTATTTTCTTACGTTTTCTATACTCTTTAAGTAACTCTTTTGCTCTTTGTTGCCTATACCTGCTATACACCTCTCCCTTTTTCTTAACCAGATAGCTAATATCCCTGGAAAACCAAGGTTCCCTATGCCTGTTAACTTTGTCTTTAATCCTGGCAGGAAAATGCAAACTCTGCACCCTCAAAATTTCACATTTGGAGGCCTTCCACTTACTGAACACATCCTTGTCAGGAAAAAAAAAACTTATCCCAATCCACTCTTCCTAGATCCTTTTTCATTTCCACAAAATTGGCCCTTCTCCAATTTAGGACCTCAACTCGAGGACCAGGCCTATCCTTATCCATAATTAATTTGAAACTAATGACATTATGGTCACTGGACCCAAAATGTTCGCCCACACACACTTCTGTCACCTGACTGTCTGGTTTCCTAATAGGAGATCAAGTATGGCATCCTCTCTCGTAAGTACCTCTATATATTGATTTAGAAAACTTTCCTGAAAACATTTCACAAACTCCAAGCCATCTAGCCCTATTACAGTTTGGGAGTTCCAGTCAATATGTGGAAAGTTAAAATCCCCGACTATTACAACTTCCTGTTTCTTACATCGGTCTACTATCTTTATATGGAATTGCTCCTCCAATTCTCTCTGACTATTGGGCGGTCTGTAATACACCCCTATTAGTGTGGTCTATTTTCCCTGACTGGTAATGCCACTCCTCCCCCTTTCATCCCTCCCCCTCTATCACATCTGAAACAACGAATATTTCTATCATGTATAAACCTTAGGTGGGAGGTTATCTTTTTGTATTAATAGATTTTTTGTATTAAGGATTCATATTTAAAATAGTATCCAACAAATCAGATTCTTGCATATATGGGAACTTAGATAATTATGTTTTGTAAAAAAATGTCTAACCTGAAGATATTGCAGTAAGTGTGTATGAGAGAGAGAATATTTGCTAATTAACTATCAGTGTTTAATTCAATTTAAAATTGTTCACTGTTACTATTTAACAAAGGAGAGACTATCCAAAATATTTTCTAACATAGACAATTATTGCGATATGTGTAAAACTGAAGTGGCCACTTTTTCACATAAGTTCTGGTCATGTTCTTCATCAAAATCTTTTTGGAAATGTTTATTTTCTACAATTTCTAAAGCTCTGAAAATTAATTTACAACCTAATGTACAAACCTTTGATTTCTGTCTATACATGCAGTCCTCGCATGACCTTTATCCTCCTCCACCTCACTATCTGCTCCAACACTCTGGTTCCCCTCCCTCTGAAAATCTTTTTTACCCACTGACCCCCCCCCCCCCCGCCGAGCAGCAGTGGCAAATCTACCAGCAAGGACGTTAGTCCCCCTCCAGTTCAGTGGCAAACCGTCCCGTCGGAACAGGCCCCACCTTCCCGGGAACAAAGCCCAATTGTCCAGAAACATGAAGCCCTCCCTCCTGCACCATCTCCTTAGCCACGTATTTAGCTGCACTCTCCGCACATTTATATTTACAGGGACTTTACTCCTGACGCCGGTCCCGGGACCCGACCCGTTTACAGACCCGGAGCGGAACCGGAGCAGATTCTCAGCCACTGGTTTTCATCCCCAGTCCGGAAGAAAGGATAAAGTTTCCCCGTGAATTTATTCCCAGTGAAGGTGTGGAGATGGGACTTGGTCTCCGCGTTGTAAAATGAAACTGTCCGGTACTCGTAACTGAGATAAACTCCCACCCTCCCGGGGATGGGACCGGCAGCGAGACGGGACTCGGGGGAGGGGAGACCATAGAACACGTCATAATCCCGATGTAACACGTCACAATCCCGATGTAACACGTCATCATCCCGCCCGATGACCCAGAATCCGGTCTCCGGACTCAGACTGACCCGTCCCTTCCTCTCCACAGACTCTGCGGCGACTCCCAGACACCAGACCCGATTCCCCGTCACCTCCACCTCCCAGTAATGTCTCCCCGATGTGAATCCCTCCGATCCCAACATACAAGCACAGTGTGTGAATCTCTTCCCGGTGTCAGGGAGATTCCTCCGGGTCCAGGTCCGTGTCCATTTCACACTCTTCCGATCCTCAGACACCTCGAGATCCGGATTCGCCGTTTCCACATCCAGGGTGACAGAGACTGGGGGGAGAAGCAGAGAATTAGAGAGTCCCCGGGGATCGGGGGGAGACTCGGGCAGCGTGGCCCCGGGGATCGGGGGGAGACTCGGACAGCGCGGCCCCGAGGATCGGGGGGAGACTCGGACAGCGCGGACCCGGGGATCGGGGGGAGACTCGGGCAGCGGGGCCCCGGGGATCGGGGGGAGACTCGGGCAGCGCGGCCCCGGGGATCGGGGGGAGACTCGGGCAGCGCGGCCCCGGGGATCGGGAGCGGGGGGAGACTCGGGCAGCGCGGCCCCGGGGATCGGGGGAGACTCGGGCAGCGCGGCCCCGGGGATCGGGGGGAGACTCGGGCAGCGCGGTCCCGAGGATCGGGGGGAGACTCGGGCAGCGGGGCCCCGGGGATCGGGGGGAGACTCGGGCAGCGCGGCCCCGGAGATCGGGAGGAGACTCGGGCAGCGCGGCCCTGGGGATCGGGGGGAGACTCGGGCAGCGGGGTCCCGGGGATCGGGGGGAGACTCGGGCAGCGGGGTCCCGGGGATCGGGGGGAGGTTTGACCCGACGAAAGCGGGTGGACAACTAATGTCTCCCCAAGGGTTTTCCACTGAACAGGGGAAACATCCTCCCTCTCTCCTGCCTGTTGACCCCTGAAAGAATTTTGTGTTTCCATGAGATCTCTTCTCATTCTTCGAAACTGGGAACAGAGAACATAGAGCAGTACAGCACAGGAACAGGCCCGTCATACAATGTTCACATTCATTTGTGAGTGTGAAGTGGGGCCGTGTGATGGTTTGTGACAGTAAAGGAGGTGATAATGGGAACCAGTAGGGGAAAGATGAATGGCAGATTGAACCAGGTGTGGGGAGGGGTGGAAACCCCGTGGGTGATCTGCGTGTGTAGACGTAATGAGAAGCTGGAGGGGGCAAAGATGGCAGATGAGGATGACTTTGTCCCCTTTCACACAATCCCATCCCCCGCAGCCCCTCATTAGGACGGGATGAATTTGCAGTGACCCTTAAGCAACACAGGTCCTGATGAAGTGTTTCAGTCTGAACCGTCGACTGTTTACTCTTTTCCATAGAAACTTCCCGGACTGCTGTTCCCCAAACAATTTGTGTGTGTTACTCTGCTTTAAATATACGCGATTATTTGGCCTCCACAGTTGCCTGTGGCAGATTCACTATCCTGTGGATAAAGGAATTCCTCCTCATCTCTGCCCTAAATGGACATCCCTATAGTCGGAGGCTGTGCTTACCGTTCTCGACCCACCCACATCCTCCCAACATCAACTCTCTCCAGACAGGTGTCAGAGAGATCTGGCGAGACCCTTCATCAGGACCTGTGTAGCTTGGATTACCAGCATCTGCAGATTTTCTCCTGTTTGATTTTTAAAGCAGAAGTTAATAAGTAAACTTCTTGATTAGTCAGAGTCTCAAAAATTATGGGGAGGAGGTGGGAGAATAGGGTTGAGGTGGATAATAAATCAGCCATTCTTCTAAACACCCATGAGTACAGGCCCAGAACCATCAAACACTCCTCATATGTTAACTCTTTCATTCCTGGAATCATTCTTGTGAATCTTCTGGACCCCCTCCAATGCCAGTACATGTTTTCCGATAGAAGGGACCCAGAACTGCTCACAATACTCCAAGTGTGGTCTGACCAATGCCTTATAAAACCTCAGAATTACATCCTTGCTCTTGTATTCTAATCCTCTCGAAATGAAAGCAAACATTGAGTTTGCCAATCTTACCACTGACACAAACTGCAAGTTAACCTTCAGGGAATCCTGCACAAGGACACCCATGTCCCTTTGCACCTCTGATTTTTGAATTTTGCCCTGTTTACAGGATTGTCTCTGTGTTTAATTCCTTCGACCAAAGTCGTACCTGCCTAAGTTTGTACCTGTCAATCTCTACCTGTGCTACAAGATCCTTATTCTGTGTACTGGTGCATTCAAATAAGACCATAAGACAAAGCAGCAGAAGCCGGCCATTCGGCCCATGGAATCTGCTCCGCCATTTTATCATGAGCTGATCCATTCTCCCATTTAGTCCCACTCCCCCACCTTCTCACCATGACCTTTGATGCCCTGGCTACTCACATACCTATCAATCTCTGTCTTAAATACACCCAATGACTTGGCTTCCACTGCTGCAACAAATTCAGAGATTCACCACCCTCTGGCTAAAAAAATTTCTTCGCATCTCCATTCTGAATGGGCGCCCTTCAATCCTTAAGTAATGCTCTCTCGTACTAGACTCCCCCACCATGGGAAACAACTTTGCCACATCCACTCTGTCCATGCCTTTTAACATTCGACATGTTTCGGTGAGGTTCCCCCTCATTCTTTAAAGTCCAAGGAGTACAGTCCAAGAGTGGTCAAATGTTCCACATATCTTAACCCTCTCATTCCAGGAATCATTCTAGTGAATCTTCTCTGAACCCTCTCCAATGTCAGAACATCCTTTCTTAAATAAGGAGCCCAATACTTCACACAGTATTCCAAGTGAAGTCTTACCAGTGCCTTATCGAGCATCAACATCACATCCCTGCTCCTCTACTCTATTCATCTAGAAATGAATGCCAACATTGCATTCGCCTTCTTCACCACCGACTCAACCTGGAGGATAACCTTAAGGGTATCCTGCACGAGCACTCCCAAGTCCCATTGCATCTCAGAACTTTGAGTTTTCTCTCCATTTAAATAATAGTCTGCCCGTTTATTTCTTCTACCAACATGCATAACCATACACTTTTCAACATTGTATTTCTTTTGCCACTTCTTTGACCATTCTCATAATCTATCCAAGTCTCTCTGCAAACTCTCTGTTTCCTCAGCACTATCGGCCCCTCCACCTATCTTTGTATCATCAGCAAACTTAGCCACAAAGCCATCTATTCCATAATCCAAATCATTGATATACAACGTAAAAAGAAGCGGCCCCAACACGGACCCCTGTGAAACACCACTGGTAACTGGCAGCCAACCAGAATGGAATCCCTTCATTCCCACTCTCTGTTTCCTGTCAATCAGCCAACACTCTATCCACAAATGTAACTTTCCCGTAATTCCATGGGCTGTTATCTTGTTTAGCAGCCTCATGTGCGGCACCTTGTCAAAGGCCTTCTGAAAATCCAAATACACAACATCCACTGCATCTCCCTTGTCTAGCCTACTTCTAATCTCCTCAAAAAATTTCAATGGGTTTGTCAGGCAGGATTTTCCTTTAAGGAAACCATGCTGAGTTTGGCCTAGCTTGTCATATGCCTCCAGGTACTCCGTAACCTCATCCTTGACAATTGACTCCAGCAACTTCCCAACCATTTCTCAAGCTAACAGGTCTATAATTTACTTTTTGCTTCCTTGCCCCTTTCTTTAATACCAGAGTGGCATTTACAATCTTCCACTAATCCAGAACCATGCCAGAATCTATTGACTTTTGAAAGATCATTGCTAATGCCTCCGCGATCTCCACAGCTACTTCATTGAAAACACAAGGGTGCATTCCATCTGGTCCTGGAGATTTATCTACCCTGAGACTATTCAGCTTCCTGAGTACTTTCTCTGTCATAATTGTGACTGCGCACACTTCTCTTCCCTGACACCCTTGAGTGTCCGGTATACTGCTGATATATTCCTCAGTGAGGACTGATGCAAATACTCGTTCAGTTCCTCAGCCATCTCCTTATCTCCCATTACAATTTCTCCAGCATCATTTTCTATTGGTCCTATATCCACTCTCACCCATTTTTTACTCTTTATATACTTGAAAATGCTTTTAGTATCTTCTTTGATATTATTTGCTAGCTTTCTTTCATAGTTCATCTTTTCCCTCTTAATGGCCTTCTTAGTTTCCTTTTGTAAGCTTTTAAAAACTTCCCAATCCTCTGTCTTCACACTAATTTTTGTTTCCTTGAATGCCCTCTCCTTTGCTTTTACTTTGGCTTTCACTTCTCTTGTCAGCCACGGTTGCATCTTTTTCCATTCGAAAATTTCTTCTTTTTTGGAATATATCTGTCTTGCACCTTCCTCACTTCTCGCATAAACTCCAGCCACTGCTGCTCTGCCGTCCTCCCGCTAGTGTCCCTTTCCAGTCAAATTTGGCCAGTTCCTCTCTCATGCCACTTTAATTTCCTTTACTCCACTGCAATACCGACACATCGGATTTCGGCTTTTCTTTCTCAAATTTCACGGTGAACTCAATCATGTTACGATCACTGCCTCCTAACAGCTCCTTCACCTCAATCTCTCTAATCACCTCTGGGTCATTACACAATATCCAATCCAGTACCTCTGATCCCCTAGTGGGCTCAACAACAAGCTGTTCTGAAAAGCCATCTCGTAGACATTCTACAAATTCTCTGTCTTGAGATCCAGTGTCGACCTGATTTTCACAATCCACTCGCATATTAAAATCCCCCACAATTATCATAACACTGCCCTTCTAGCAAACCTTTTCTATTTCCTGTTGTAATTTGTAGTCCACCTCACTGCAGCTGTTAGGAGGCCTGTAGATAACTGCCATCAGGGTCCTTTTACCCCTGCGATTTCTTAGCTCAACCCATAAAGATTCTGCACCTTCTGATCCTATGTCACCTCTTTCTAATGATTTAATATCATTTCTTACCAATAAAGCCACGCCACCCCCTCTGCCTACCTTCCTGTCCTCCCGATACACCGTGTATCCTTGGACGTTCAGCTCTCAGAGACATGCATCCTTTAGCCACGTCTCAGTGATGGCCACAAAATTATACCTGCCAATCTGCAGCTGTACGACAAGATCATCCACCTTATTCCTTATGCTGTGTGTATTTAAGTATAACACCTTAAGTCCAGTATTTGGTACTTTTTGTTTTGATTGCACTGCAACTCATCCCATTGGCTACAAATTTGCTCCATCACCTGCCTGTCCTTCCTGACATCTTGACTGCTGACTATCTGAGATTTATTTCTGTTTTCCCCCTCCTCCGCTCTATCATTCCAGTTTCCCATCCCCCTGCCAAATTAGTTTAAACCCTCCCTAACAGCTCTATTAAACATTCCCGCTATGATATTGATCCCCTTCGGGTTCAGGTGTAACCCGTACTCTGGCACATGGAAGGCAACACACCATGCGGGTATCTCTACCAGGCTCACAGAATCTCCTCTTTGTTCCCCTGACTATAGAATCCCCTATGACTACCGCATTCCTCTTCTCCCTCCTTCCCTCCTGCACAACAGCGCCAGGCTCAGTGCCAGAGACCCGGTCACCGTGGCCGTCCCCTGTCAGTTCATCCCCCTCAACAGCATCCGAAACGATATACTTGTTGCTGAGGGGGGCAGCCACAGGGGTGCTCTCCACTATCCGGACATTTCCCTTCTCTCTCCTGACAGTCACCCAGTTTTCTGACCCCTGTAGCCTAGGGATGACTACCTCCCTGTAGCTCCTGTCTATCACCTCTTCATTTTCTCTAATAAGCAGTAGGTCATCAAGCTGCAGCTCCAGATCCCTAACACGGTCTCCGAGGAGCTGAATCTCGGTTCACCTGGTGCAGAAGTGGCTCTCAGGGAGGCTGGAGGTCTCCCAGGATTCCCACATCTGACACCCTGAACAAAGCACTAACTCTGCAGACATGCTACCTAATTCTACAGGAATGAAACAAAGAAAGATAGGTCTACTCACCCACTTACTTCGCCAAACACACGAACTTTTTAAACCGTTAGCTAATGTGCCCTGCCGTTGCCCCATCCGTCCGGGCCGATTTGCCAAGGGGAGAAAAAGAGTCGGTGCCTCGCTCTCGCCTCTTCCCGTTACCGCCTAAGCCCGTTGAGCCAAAGCCCTACACTCTGCTGCCACCCACTCCGCTGCCCGCTGTATAGGGTGGTCATCTTTTTAAACTCCTGCGCAGTCTCCCCGTTCTTGTACCCGAAGTTTTTTTGAAAAACTGCCTTCCTTCAGAATTTAGCTCCCACGCCGCCCTTCTTGTCCCAATCTAAAAAAACACCTTCAGTCCTGTATTCATCAGCCTGTTCCACACTGTCCACATGAAATTCAGCAAGGCCTTTGATGTCGATGATAGACCACACTTGGAGCATTGTCTGCATTTCCAGTTCCCGAGTATGGGGAGGATGTCATTACACTGGACAGGAGGCTTCAGGAGGATGTTACCAGGACTGGGGGCTTGGGTTAAAAGCAGAGAGTGGATAAGCTTCGGCTATTCAGTTGTAGTGTAGGATGTTCAGGTATGACCCCTTATTGAGGTAAATAATTGATAAGGAGCTTAAATAAAGGTTTTTTTTCCAAGAAATGGGAGTACAGAACCAGAGGCCTCAGTTTGAAAGTGAGACGGGAAATTTTTCTGAGTGGTCTATCGGGTAACATTCTCATAGAGGGGGAGATTGGTAAATGGAATTTGCCCTCAGACGCTGTAGAAACAGGTAAAAATAAAATATTTTAAAATAAATTTGGGCAGGTACACAGATGGGAAATGGTTAGAGGGATGGGGGGGGGGTCAAACACACACAAATGGGCCGTGCTCAAGAAGACATCTTAGTCTTGCAAATTGATGAAGTGGGCCGTGAGTTCAACATCCGTCAAACCCTCCCAGATCATCCTCCTGAGGAATCTCACCCCGGAGTCTGTCTGTGAAGTGTTGATGTGACGTCACGTCAGAGGGCAGCTCAGTTGCACAGAACAGACAGACTGGGTAAGGACGGCAGATTTCAATCCTAAATGGGAATTTGTGCCTATTTCTGTGGCCGTGTGTCACACTCTGATAGTATATCCGTGTGTGTGTGTGTGTGTGTGTGTGTGTGTGTGTGTGTGTGTGTGTGTGTGTGTGTGTGTGTGTGTGTGTGTGTGTGTGTGTGTGTGTGTGTGTGTGTGTGTGTGTGTGTGTGTGTTGATTGTGGTAAATATCCGTGTGGTGGGTATACATATTGAAGCAGAGTGTGCACATTGAAGAATTTGTATGTTACAGTGGGTCATCACATGTCTGGTGTGTTGAGTTGTTTAAATGAATAAATGACTGTCTCTGAAGAGATTGGTTTCCAGGTTACTGAGGGAAATAACAACGTACATTGCTGAGGCTCTGACTACAATCTGCCAGTCCTTCCTGTGTATGTGTGTGAGGGAGCTTTGCCAGGCCGGTTATGCTGTGTGTGCTTCTCCCGAGATGAAATCTTGACCCATGTCAATGCTTGTTGGTGTGTCCGAGCTCATTCTCACAATGCTTCAATGTAGTGGTCTGATCACCATAAGACATAGGAGCAGAATTAGGCCATTTGCCCATCGAGTCTGCTCCGCCATTCAATCATGGCTGATCCTTTTGTTCCCTCCTCAGCCCCACTCCCTGGACTTCTTCCCGTAACCTTTGATGCTGTGTCCAATCCAGAACCTATCAAGCTCTGCCTTAAATACACACAAGTTCCGCAAATTCACCAGCCGCTGGCACAAATTTCTCTGCATCTGTTTTAAATAGACACCCCTCTGTCTTGAGGCTGTGCCCTCTTGTCCCAAACTCCACCACCAGGGGAAACATCCTTTCCACATCTACTCTGTCTTGGACTTTCAACATTCGAAAAGTTTCAATGAGATTCCCCCTCATCTTTCTAAATTCCAGCGAGTACAGACACAGAGCTATCAAACGTTCCTCGTATGAGAACCCTTTCATTCCTGGAATCATCCTTATGAAACGAATCTTCTGCAATGCCAGGACATCTTTTCTTAGATGAGGAGCCCAAAATTGTTCACAATACTCAAGGTGAGGCTTCACCACTGCCTTATAAAGCCTCAGCATCACATCCCTGCTCTTGGATTGAATGCTATTCTAAACCACAGATTAAAAGCCAGGAGCAACAGGCTCTGGGACAGCTTCTTCAACCAGGCCATCAGACTGATTAACTCATGTGGACACAACTGAATTTCTATGTTATATTAACCAGCCTGTTGTACATATTATTCATCATAAATTACTATCAATTGCAAATTGCACATTTAGACGGAGATGTAACATAAAGAATTTTAATCCTCAGGTATATGAAGGATGTAAGTAATAAAGTCAATTCAAATCTATTTCTTGTTTATTTTTTTCATCCCAATCATTGTTTCAGTTCCTCTCTGTAGATATTTAAAAGCTTCCCAATCCTCTGTCTTCCTGCCAATTTTTGTTTTGTTGTATGCCCTCTCTTTTGCCTTTACATTAACTTATCTTCCCTTGTCAGCCACAGTTTTACTATTTTGCCATTTGAGTATTTATTTATTTTTGGAATACATCTAACCTTCACCTTTCTCAATTTCCCAGAAACTGACACCATTTCTGCTCTGCTGTCATCCCTGCCAGCATCTCCTTCCAATTTGCTTTGGCCAACTCCTCTCTCAGACCACTGTAATTTCTTTCACTCCTCTGAAATACTACAACGTCAGTCTTTACTTTCTCCTTATCAGATTTCAAGTTGAACTCAGTCATGTTGTGAGCACTGCTTCCTAAGGTTTCTTTTAACTACTCACCTCTGGTTCAATACATAACACCCAATCCAGTAGAGCTGTTCCCCGAGTAGTCTCAACGACAAACTGCTCTAGAAAGCCATCACATTGCATTCAACAAACTCACTTTCTTGAGATCCTTTACCAACCTGATTTTCCCAATTGACCTGCATGTTGAAATCTCCCATGATTATCATAACATTGTCCTTTTCATCAGCCTTTTCTATTTCCAGTTGTAATCTGTGGGCCTCAACCCACTGACTGTTGGGAGGCCTGTATATGACTGCTGTCAGTGTCATTTTTACTTTTGCAGTTCCTTACCTCAACCAACAAGATTCAACATCTTCCAATCCTATGTCACATCTTGCTGCTGATTTACCAGCAGAGCCACACCACCCCATCAGCCTTCCTTCCTTCCTCCGATACATTGTGTAATCTTGGACATTCAGCTCCCAACTACATCCATCCTTCAGCCACGATTCCGTGATGGCCACAACATCATACCTGACAATCGGTAATAGTGCAACAAGATCATCCACCTTATTTCTCATACTCCATGCACTGAGATATAACACTTTGTGTACTGTATCTGCTACCCTTTTTAATTCTGCATCCCTAATGCACTGATACTCACCCTGCTAGCTGCAATTTTCTCCTCGCATCTGTCCGCTCTATCTGGCAGTCTGACTGCATGCAATCTTTGCATTTTTACCATCAGTCCTATCCCTTCACTCCAGTTCCAACCCCCCACCCCACCAAATTAGTCTAAACCCTAACCAACAGCTCTATGAAACCTCTCTCTCCGAGAATATTGTTC
Source organism: Hemitrygon akajei (assembly GCF_048418815.1). Lineage (NCBI taxonomy): Eukaryota > Metazoa > Chordata > Chondrichthyes > Myliobatiformes > Dasyatidae > Hemitrygon > Hemitrygon akajei. The sequence continues at coordinate 6,509,186 of NW_027331923.1, forward strand.
TTCCTCGGGTCGAGGTGCGACCCATCCCTTTTGAGCAGGTCATTCCTCCACCAGAAGAGATCCCAATGAATCAAGAACCTGAAGCCCTGTCCCCAGCACCATCTTCTCAGCCATGGTTTATCTGTCAAATTATCCTGTGTCTACCCTCACCAGCACGTGGCACAGGCAGCAATCCAGAAATCACAACCCTGGGGGTGCTGCTTCTGAGCTTTCTACCAAGCTCTCCAAATTCTATTTTCAGGACCTCTTTGCTTTTGCTTCCTATGTAATCGGTCCCAAGTTGCAAAATGACAGCTGGCTCTTGACCCTCCCTCTCCAAAATGCTGCAGACACGATCCGAGACGTCCCAGACCTTGACACCTAGGAGACAACATAGCATTCCGGTGTCTGATTCTTGTCCATAGATTCTCCTGTCTGTTCCCCGAACGATTGAGTCCCCGATCACTACTGCTCCCCTCTGCTCCCTCTATCAACAGTGAGAGTTGCTGATCCAGAAGAGGGTATTCCTACCTCAGTCAGAGTCTGCACTCACAGTGCACGCAGGACTTGTGTATTTTCCTGACAATCCCGGTCACCACACTGATACCCGTTTTTAGTCAGCATTAAATTCCCAGCATCTGTGGTAAGATTCAAATTCATGTCCTGGTGTGTTAGTGCAGTGTGTCTGGAATCAGGACACAGTGGTTCATCTGCCAGTCCCATGTATTGGTTGTATTGTGACCCTGTGCTGGTGTGTTCAGGGGTCTGACATCTCCAGCTGACCATGTGACAGTGAAGCCTCCCAGTCGGTGGGGTTCATGTGGAATAAACTTCAGTTCCCCTTCAGTCCATTATCGCAGCCAATCCTTGCTTCAACTTATAACATAATTGTGTTTCGTGAACAAGGAAAAATGAATCTTTGTAAATGTTACCTCGCTTAATGGTATCAAGTTTTTCTCTCAGCACTGTGTTCAACAAATAGGGGTGAACGAATTTTCCAACCGGCAGGGCCTCATCTGTCACTGACAATTCCTGGACATGGTCACTGATTCTGTAAATATTAAACTGCTGGTGATAAACTGGAATTTTTGAACTACTTTACAATTCTGTGCAGGGTTTCAGTAAAGAGCATGTCCTACCTCCTGTTCCGACGAGCTTCCTCCTGAAATAAATAAAAACACAAATCTGATTAGACTTGGACCTACTGTCCACATCGTTGACCGATTCATTGCAGTTTAATTTACGATTAATTATGCTGAAAATTCATCGCTTAAAGATTGTATGTTGCTGATATATGATCAAATATCTGTCTCCGAATGTCATTAGCGGAGTGATTGGAGGTTCGTCATGCAAGGAGAATACTCTGTGTGAGGATACCAGCAGCGGCAATTGATTTGGTAGAATTGGCCGCTGTGCTGTGTTTATTTCAAATATACCACTGTTCATTTAGTTCAATTTGACAGAAATAAATTCAAAATTAATCACTCACCTTGAGAAATATCACACCATCTTTTTGATCCATCTGCTCCTTTAACTTCAAGATTTCCTCCTGAATAAACCTGATATTCTCTTGAATCTCTTGAAGATTTTTCTCCATTGGATTAAGAATCCTCTTCTCTTCTTCCCTGAGATCCCTGAGCAAGCTCTGCTCTTTCTCAGTGATAATCTGGCGCAGTTCAGCAAACTGGGATGTGATGTGGGACTGAACGCTGTGTGACTGTTCCTGTCGAATGAAAGGTGAAAATTAGTTTACTGCATTGCTGTGTTGTATTTCCTTATGACATAAAAGTGACCATTCGGTCCATTGGGGTCCATACTACTTCTGAGAAACTCCCGTCAACCCCATTTCCTCACGTTTTCCTGAAACCTATTCTCCTTCACTGACCCATTAACGGCCAACTGATTCACATACACCCTCCTAGACCTTCTCAGGGTTAATTGTAATTAACCATTCATCCAGCATGTCCTTGAGATGTGTCTGGTCGCAGGGAGAGCATGCAAACTCCACACAGACTGCAGCAGAGGTCAGGATCGAACCCAGGTCACTGGAGCTGCGATACTCTGCTATTCTGCATTAAATGGAGCAAAACCCGACAGTAATATCAGAAATTCCGCTCAGGAAGCCTCACCCGAACTCCGGAAATCTTCTCTTTCTGTTGCTGCTCCTTTTCCTGGAAGTCTGATTTCTTTTTTGTGAGAGAGTCTAAGGAAGATTTTAGCTGATCCTGGAAGTCAGAGAGTGAAGGAAATAGAAATAAAGATGCATCAAAAGAAACAGGTGATCAAACCCGATTATCACACAAAATGCCGGAGGAACTCAGTGAGTCAGGCAGCATCTATTCAGGGGAAATAAACAGTCGGTGTTCCGGGATGAGACCCTTCATTAGGACTGGGAAGGAATGGGACAGAAGCCAGAATAAAAAGGTTGGGAATGAGAACCAGCTGACAGCTGACGGGTGAGACAACGTGAGGGGGAGCGTGGGGGAGGGTGATGAAGTGAGAAGCTGGGAGGGGACAGGTGGAAGAGGTAAAGGGCTGGAGAAGAAGGAATCTAAGGTGAGAGGACAATCGACCATGGAGGAAACGGGAGGAACTGGGCTGTTTGCGTCCCTGAATGGTGACGAGGGAGGAGGTTAGGAGTCAGGTGATTCACTTGTCCCGCTTGCAGGTGTCAGTACCAGGAGGGAGATCAGTGGGGAGGAGCGAGTGGATAGATACAGGACGTAGAGCGCGATCCGTATGGAGAGCAGAGAGTTCGGGGTGCGGAGTTGGGCTGTGGGACGGAGAGATGCTAGAATCCCGTTGGAAATGGCAGAAGTAGCAAAGAATGATGTGTTGGTTATGGAAGCTCGTGTGATGATATGTAGGACAAAGGAAATATTTTAAGTATTGAACTAACGTTAGTTTTTACCATATAGTTTTTAACAGCTTCTTTAATCGGCCTGAAGCGGTGCTCTCGGTGTTCCTCCGCCACTGCACAGATCACACAGATCAGTGTCTTGTCCGTTTCACAAAACAGCTTCAGTTCTTCCTCATGTTCCTCGCAGTGAAGTTTACTTTCCTTCCCTTTGGGATTCAGGTTTAGATTTCGAGCTTTTTCAGCCAGATTTGCTAAGGCCCGATTCACCCTGAGGGTGCGGTCAGCAAACACCTCTCTACATTCCGGGCAGGAGTTTCTCTCCTCCCTTTCCCAACACCGTGTGATACAAGTGCGACAGAAGTTGTGTCCACACTCCAGTATAACCGGATCGGTGAAGAAATCCAGGCAGATGGAACAAATTGCCTCCTCGCTTAAACTCTCGACCTGTCTTTTCGAAGCCATGTTAAGTCCCAGCACTTCCTGATTCAGAATGTTTTCACTTTCGGGGAGCTGCTGATCCCCTGCAGTACCGCGATTGTCCACTACGCGCGCTGCAGACTCAGGGAATGAACATTCTGCTGCTGGATGTGTTCAGTGGAAATTCTGGTTCGTGTGGGATCAAAAACACATTAAACGGGCAACAGATAAGAAAACGCGGCCATGGACTGTCTAAGCCCGGCTACGAGCGGAGGAGGGTTGGCCATATGGCCAGCAACCCCATCTCTTAAAAACCCAGTGCGACAAAAACGTCAGCTGAATCTCCAAAGGCCTCATCCCTGCGGTCGGAAGGACCTTCCCCTGGAAGACGATTGAAGTCCTGCGCTGAAAGGAGAAGCCATGTGCCCCCCTGGGGTGGTTCACTGCTACAATAACTGTGAGGCTTCCTCAGCCAACCCGGCCTCTCCCTGTCCAGTGTAGAAGATCCCTGTAGTTCCAATGGTGTCCCTGTAGTCTGCAGCATTCCTGTATGACTTGGCTTCGCAAACTTTTTTTTTATGCCAAAGACCAATACCAGTAACCGTGGACCCCAGGTTGGGAACCGCAGTTCTCGGGACATCTCGATGTGATGGCAGGCCAACAAGTTTCGAGCGTCTTTCCCCGAGTTGATGATCTTCCAGCAGCACTCGCTGTCCGTTTTCCTGTGCGTCCTGGGAACAGCCCGAGGATCAGTGAGCCTTCTGTCACGCAGCTGCTGTGGCACAGGCTCTTGCATCTTTCTCCACAGATCTTCGCCAGCCCACAGTCCGCAAAGAGGTGAGTGACCGTCTCGTCTCCACTGCAGTAATCTCGGGGCAGCGCGCTGTGGGAGTGATCTCCGGGCATGCAGCAAGGATCAGACTGGGAGGGGCCCTCTCGTCCCCACTGCAGTAATCTCGGGGCAGCGCGCTGTGGGAGTGATCTCCGGGCATGCAGCAAGGATCAGACTGGGAGGGGCCCTCTCGCTGCCAGACAGGTGAAGTCTTGCTGCCTGTTGGTGAGATCTGGTGATGAGGCATTCTGCCAGATGGTCTGGACTGTCTGCTCAGGGAACCACTCCACTGTGTACATCCAGTCCTTCTCCTGCAGTAACTGCAGGACGTTCCGTGCTGACCACTTTCTGGTGTTCTTCTGGTCAAAGATGCTGGTCTGAAAGAACTGCCACCAGTTTCATTAAAACAAGGTTCACATGGAGAAGCTTCCTGACTGAGACAGACACAGTCTCACAGGGTATTTACAGGGTCGGGGCAGGAATGATGTTTCTCCTGGCTGGGCAGTGGAACCAGGAATCACAGACTCAAAATCCGAGATCACCTCAGCAGGACTGAGATGAGGAGAAATTTCCACAACACAGTGCAGTGAATATTTGGAGTTTTCTCCACAAGTTTTCTAAATTAAACGGACATATTTTGGGGCTCGGCGATGTTGGGAACGTTGCAGGAAAGTGGCGCTGTGGTCAAAGATCAGCCATGTTCTGAGTGAGGGGCAGAACAGCGCAACGGGCCGAATAGTAACGCCTGCTCCTGTTTCTTAGTTTCTAAATCACGAGTTTACCTTTGCGCCTTGTTCTCCCTTGGCCTTCAGCCTGTCGGATTGCCTAGGGGAGCGGTGAGAGCTCCGGAGATCCATCAGCAGCCGCTGCGGTTATTTCATGTTCTTGTTATTTATCCTGTTTCTCCATATTTGCATTTGCACAGTTTGTTACCTTCAGCACTCTGGCTGATCTTTCACTGCCTGCTTCTGTTATGGTTACTATTCTATATTTTGTCCAGGTATGTCCGCAGGCAAATGCTTCTCGGGGTTGTATGTGGTGACTTATCTGTACTCTGGTAATGAAATTTACTTTAAAATTTGAGTTTCAGGGAACTTCCTTTGTTCCTGAGAACAAACTGTGACTGACATCTCCAGCTCCCAGCAGCAGCCCGTCCTCACACACCCGCAGCCAATCAGCGATCACCGCTGGGAAAGGATTGGCTGAGGGTGTCAGTGGGCGGGACGCTGAGCTTGGAACCGGGACCGAGTGAGGCCGGAGACCGGGAGCTGCGCCTTGGGTTTCGGCTGCACCACCGGCGGGTCGTGAATCCTTTCGAAGTCAGAGCTGAAGAGACTGGCGGAGATTCCGTGAGATGTTTCAGCTACACGGATGGCGCCCGGCCTTTCCCCGCCGAGGATCGGGGCCTGTTGTCTGGATTTGTCTCCCAGACCCGTCCCTTCCTGCTGGGAGACGGGCGCTGCCCCGCATTGGCTGCCGATGGATCTCCGGAGCTCTCACCGCTCCCCTGTGCAATCCGAACGGCTGAAAACCAAGGGAGAACAAGGCGCAAAGGTAAACTCGTGCTTTAGAAAATAAGAAACAGGAGCGGGAGTGGCCACTCGGCCGTTTGCGCCTGTTCTACCCTTTCCTCAGAATACCTGATCTCTGACATCAGCGCCACTTTCCTGCAACGTTCCCATCATCGCTGAGCCCCTAAATTTAACTTTTGAATTTAGAAAACTTGTGGATAAGATTCCAAATATTCACCACAATCTGGGTGAGGAAATCTCTCCGGATCTCAGCCCTGCCGAGGTGACCCCGGATATTGAGTCTGTGACCCCCTTGTTCAACATCTCCAACCACCGCCCCCCCCCGCCAGGGAAAACATCATTCCTGCCCCTACCCTGTCAATACCCTGTGGGTCTGTGTCTGTTTCAGTCAGACCACCTCTTATTTCTCTAGTTTTGAGATAGGCCCAGTCATTGTAATCTCTCTGAGGACACCACCACAACCCAAAATCAATCTGGGAAACTTCTTCATTCCCTTTATCCGATAGACTGCCTCTGGGACGGGGACCAGACCTGTGCACAGTGTTCCATGCAGGCTCTCAACAGGACCCCATATACCTTCAGAGGAGCTTTTTATTCTTGTATTAGACCATAAGACCATTTTCCCTATCACGTCTGCTCAGCCATTTCATCATGGCCGATCCATTTTTCCTCTCTGCAGCAATCGCCTGTCTTCCCCACCCTCCCCCGTCCCCGTCATGCCCTGACCAATCAAGAATCAATCAACCTCCGTCTAAAAATACATAATGAATTGGCCTCGCGAGCTGCCTGAGGCAAAGATTTCCACAGATTCAGTTCTCCCTGCTACAGAAATGTTCCTCATCTCTTTTCAAAAGGACAGCCTTCTATTTTGAGGCTGTGTCCTTAGACATGCCCACCAGAGGAAACACCTTCTCCACGTTCACTCCATCAAGCTCTCTCAGTATTCAATAGGTTTCAATTAGGTCACCCCTCATTCTTCTGAATTCCAGTGAATTCAGACCCAGAGCCATCAAACGATTTTCATATAACAAACCATTTAATCCTGGAATCATTTTCATGAACCACATTTGAACCCTTTCCAGTTTCAGCACACCCTTTCCAAGATAAGGGGCACAAAACTGCTCTCAATACTCCAAGTGAGGCCTCACCAGTGCTTTATAAGACTCAACATTACATCTTTGCATTTATAGTCTTGTCCTCTTCAAATGAATGGTGACATTGCAAATGCCTTCCTCACCACAGACTCCTGCAAATTAACCTTCAGAGAATCCTGCACAACGACTCCCAAATCCCTTTGCATCTCAATTTTTGAAATTTCTCCCCATTTAGAAAATAGTCCATGACATAAGAGCAGAATGAGGCCATCTGGCCCATCGAGTCTACTCCACCATCAATCATGGCTGACCCTTTGCTTTAAATCTCCTCCTCAACCCCAGATCCCGGCCTTCTCCCTGTAACCTTTGATGTCATGTCCAAACAAGAAGCTGTCAATCTCTGCATTAAATACACCCAACGACCTGGCCTCCACAGCTTCATGTGGCAACAAATTCCACAAGTTCACCACCCTTTAGCTAAATAAATTTCTTTGAATCTCTGATTTGAAAGAACGCCCCTCTATTCTGAGGCTGTGCCCTCTTGTCCTGGACTCTCCCACCATGGGAAACATCCTTTCTTATCTACACTGTCTAGGCCTTTCAACATTCGAAAAGTTTCAATGAAATCCCCCCCTCATCCTTCCGAATTCCAGTGAGTACAGACCCAGAGCCATCAAATGTTCCTCATATGATAACCCTTTCATTCCTGGAGTCATCCTTGTGAACCTCCTCTGGACCCTTTCCAATGCCAGCATTTTTTTTCTCAGATGAGGGGGCCAAAACTGCTCACAATACTCAAGGTGAGGCTTCACCAGTGCCTTATCAAGCCTCAGCATCACCTACTTGCTCTTGTATTCTAGACCTCTTGAAATGAATGCTAACATGCATTTGCCTTCCTCACTACCGAACTGACTCAACCTGCAAGTTAACCTTCAGGGTGTTCTACACAAGGACTCCCAAGTCCCTCTGCATCTCAGATTCCTGGATTTTCTCCCCGTTTAGAAAATATTCCACACATTTATTTCTACCACCAAAGTGCCTGACCAGGTATTTTCCAACATTGTATTTAATTTGCCACTCTCTTGCCCATTCTCCTGATCTGTTTTAAGTCCTTCTGCATCCTACCTGATTCCTCAACAGTACCAGCCCCTCCACCAATCTTCGTATCATCTGCAAACTTGGACACAAAGCCATCTATACCATCATCTAAATCATTAATATAGAGCATAAAAAGAACCGGTCCCAATCCCGACCCCTGCAGAACACCACTAGTCACTGGCAGCCAACCAGAAAACAATCCTTTTATTCCCACTCGCGGCCTCCTAACAATCAGCCAATGCTGCAACCAGGTTAGTAACTTTCCTGTAATACCATAGGCTCTTAACTTGGTAAGCAGCCTCATGTGTGGCACCTTGTCAAAAGCCTTCTGAAAGTCCAAATACACAACATCCACAGCATCCCTTTTATCTATCCTGCTTGTAATCTCCTCAATGAATTTCAACAGATTCGTCAGGTAAGATTTACCCTAAAGGACACCATTCTGACTTTGTACTATCTTGTCCTGTGTCACCAAGTACTCCATCACTTCCTCCTTAACAATTGACTCTAACGTCTTCCCAACCACTGAGGTCAGGCTAACTGGTCTATAATTTCCTTTCTGCTGCTTTCCTCCTTTCTTAAAGAGTGGAGTGTCATTTGCAATTTTCCAGTCATCTGGCACCATGCCAGAGTCCATTGATTTTTGAAACATCATTTCTAATTCCACAACAATCTCTGATGCCACCTCTTTCAGAACCCTAGGGTGCAGTTTCTCTGGTCCGCGTAACTTCTGTACCTTTAGGTCTTTCAGCTTTTTGAGCACCTTTTCTCTTGAAACAGTAACTGCACCCACTTCTCTTCCTTCACACATTACACCATTAGGCATACTGCTAGTGTCTTCCACAGTGAAAACTGACACAAAATACTTATTTAGTTCATCAGCCATCTCCTTGTCCCCTGTTATTATTTCTCCTGCCTCATTTTCTAGCGGTCCTATATCCACTGTCATTTCTCTTTTATTTTTAACGTACTTCAGAAAACTGCTACTATCCACGTCAATATCATTTGCTAGTTTGGTTTCAGATTTCATCTTTTCCCTTCATATGATTTTTTTTTAGTTGCTCTCTGTAGGTTTTTAAAAATGTTCCAATCGTCTATCTTCCCATTAATTTTTGCCTTGAATATAGAACATAGAACAATACAGCACAGTAAAGGCCCTTTGGCCCACAATGTTGTGCCGACAATTAAACCCTGTCTGTCAGAAACACCCCCCCCCCACCTTACATTCCTCCACATACCTGTCTAATAGTCTCTTAAACTTCACTAGTGTATGTGCCTCCACCACTGACTCGGGCAGTGCATTCCACGCACCAACCACTCTCTGAGAATAAAATCTTCCTCTCATGTCCCCCTTGAACTTCCCTCCCCTTACCTTAAAGCCATGTCCTCTGGTATTGAGCAGTGATGCCCAGGGGAAGAGGCACTGGCTGTCCACTCTATCTATTCCTCTTAATATCAACTATACCTCTATCATTTCTCCTCGCATCCTCCTTCTCTCCAGTGAGTAAAGCCCTAGCTCCCTCAATCTCTGATCATAATCCATTCTCTCTAAACCAGGCAGCATCCTGGTAAATCTCCTCTGTCCAATGCTTCCACATCCTTCCTATAGTGAGGCGACCAGAACTGGACACAATACTCCAAATGTGGCCTAACCAGAGTTTTATAGAGCTGCATCATTACATCGCGACTCTTAAACTCTATCCCCCGACTTATGAAAGCTAACACCCCATAAGCTTTCTTAACTACTCTGTCTACCTGTGAGGCAACTTTCAGGGATCTGTGGACATGTAGCCCCAGATTCCTCTGCTCCTCCACACTTCCAAGTATCCTGCCATTTACTTTGTACTCTGCCCTGGGGTTTGTCCTTCCAAAGTGTACCACCTCACACTTCTCCAGGTTGAACTCTATCTGCCACTTCTCAGCCCACTCCTGCATCCTATCAATGTCTCTCTGCAATCTTTGACAATCCTCTGCACTATCCACAACACCACCAACCTTTGCGTCTTCTGCAAACTTGCCAACCCATCCTTCTACCCCAACATCCAGGTCGTTAATAAAAATTACGAAAAGTAGTGGTCCCAAAACTGATCCTTGTGGGACACCACTAGTCACAACCATCCAATCTGAATGTATTCCCTCCACCACAACTCTCTGCTTTCTGCAGGCAAGCCAATTCTGAATCCACCTGGTCAAACATCCTTGGATCCCATGCCTTCTGACTTTCTGACTACCGTGTGGAACCTTATCAACTGCATTGCTAAAATCCATGTAGATCACATCCACTGAACTACCCTCATCTATATACCTGGTCACCTTCTAAAAGAACTCCATCAGACTTGTTAGACATGATCTGCCCTTCAGAAAACCATGCTGACTGTCACTTATCAGACCATGATTGTCTAAATGCCAATAGATCCTATCCCTGAGAATCTTTTCCAACAGCTTTCCCACCACAAACGTAAGACTCACTGGTATATAATTATCCGGACTATCCCTACTACCTTTTTTGAACAAGGGGACAACATTCACCTCCCTCCAATCCTCTGGTACCATTCCCGTGGACAATGAAGACATAAAGAGCCTAGCCAGAGGCTCAGTAATCTATTTCCTCGCCTCGGATGTCGAACTGGGAAGTGGCAGATGGAGTTCAACACAGATGAAGAGGTTCATTTCTGCAGGTGAAATTTGAACACAGAATATAATATTATTGGTAAGACTCTAGGCAGTGTGGAGGGTCAGAGAGATCTTGGGGTCCATGTCCATACGACATTCAAAGCTTCTGTGGAGGTTGGCAGTGTTGTTAGGAAGGGGTCTGGTGTGATGGCCTTCATCAACCGTGGGATTGAGTTCAAGAGCTGTGAGGTAATGTTGAAGCTATATTTCTACTAACCTGTACATAAGTAATTGTACCCTAACACAGCAGGGCTGTGGGCTTAGTTGGACCCCACTTGGGATTCCTGTGTTCAGTTCTGGTGGCCTCACTACAGGAAGGATGTGGATACTGTAGAGAGTGTAGAGTAGATTTACAAGGATGTTGCTCTTGGATTGGAGAGCATGCCTTCTAAGAATAGATTGAGTGAACTTGGCCTTTCATTCTTGGAGCAACGGAGGATGAGAGGTGACCTGATAGAGGTGTATAAGATGATGAGAGGCTTTGACCATGTGGATAACCAAAGGCATTTTCCCAGGCTTGAAGTGACTAACACGAGGGGACGTAGTTTTAGCTGCTTAGATGTCGGTATCGAGGAAATGTCAGGGTAAATTTCTTACGCACAGAGTGGTGGGTGCGTGGAATGCACTGCCGGCAACGGTGGTGGAGGTGGATACAATAGGATATTTTAAGAGACTCTTAGATAGGTTCATGGAGCTTAGAAACATAGAGGGATATACGATCAGGAAATCCTAGGCAGTCTCTAGAGTAGGTTACATGCTCGGTACAACATTGTGGGCTGAAGAGCCTGTAATGTGCTGTAGGTTTCTGTGTTCTGTGTCAAAGACAGGCAGAGGGATTAATTTAAATGGACAGGAGGACAGCATGGAAAGGTTGGGCCGAAGGGCCTGTGTTAGTGCCGCAAGGGAGGGGTTCTGTCCCAACCATCGACTCTATTCCCCTGAACAGATTCTGCCTGACTTGACAACGTTCTTGAAAAGTTACATTCAGTTCCGCTTAGCGTTCTGTACAAAGGATGTTTTGTGCTGGAAGAGTGCAGAGGAGATTCATCATGATTGAGGGGGCTTCTGTACATAAGTCCATAAGGCAAAGGAACAGAATTAGGCCATTCAGCCCATTGAGTCAGCCACCTTTCCATCATGGCTGATCCCAGATCGCACTCAATTCCAGATATCTGACCTCCCGCCATATCCTTTGATGCCCTGACCGATCAGGAAACGATTAACTTCCACCTTGAATATACCCACACACTCGGCCTCCACCGCAGTCTGTGGCAGAGCATTCCACAGATCCAATACACCTTGGATAATTAAAAAAATAAACTGCTTACCTCTGTTTGAAAAGGTGGCCCCTCGACTGTGTGGCTGTGCCCCACCTATGGAAATACGTTCTCCACATCCACCTTATCCAGTCCTTTCAACATTCGGTAGGTTTCAATGAGAGGACCCCGCATTTTTCTGAGTTCCCGTGAGCTCAGGGTCAAAGCTGCCAAGTGCTTCTCATATTTTAACTCCTTCATTCCCGAAATCATCTCTCTGAAGCTCCTCTGGATTCTCTCCAATGACAACACATCCTGTCTGAGATGTGGGACCCAACACTGTTGACAATACTCCAAGTGTGGCCTGACTAGTGTCTTAAAAATCCTCAGCATTATATTTTTGCTGTTATACTCATGGGGCGAGATTGGATTGTGTTGATCTACAGGCGGATTTTACAGGGGGATCTACAGGGGGATAACTCCCAGATAGTGGTTCCATTGTCAGGCAGTTATGTTGCTGTTGTATAAATCTCTAGTTTAACCACATCTGGAGAATTGCATTCGAATACAGGAATAATGCGGAGGTTTTGGATGGTGAGTGGAAGACGCTTAACAGGATGCTGCCTGGATAAAGTGAGACCGGACAATCTAGGGTAATTTTCTTCGGAGTGGCAGAGGCTGAGGGAGATCTGACAGACAGGAATGTGAGAGACACAGACAGAGTGGACAGCCAGGATTTTTTCTCTAAGGAGGAAATGTCCAATGCCAATGGGCATGCACTTCAGGAGAAAGGGGGTACACATCCTCATTGGTCCTTTTTGCACTATTTATGTATTTTGTAATTTAGTGCATTTTGTATCTTTTCTCTGCATAGCTGCTGTTGAAAAAAAAAACACTTAGAAAAGACAATGAGGTTAAAAACCTGACTCGGAATGTTTAAAGGAGATTTGCGTTTCAAGCTTTGTTTTCCATTCCCATCGTGGTGGGTGTCTGGAGTGAATGTCAGGGGTGGTGGGGGAGGCAGATGCGAAAGAGGCTATTAGATACCACGTGAATGTGAGGAGAATGGAGGGATGTGTTCCTTGTGTGGGCAGAAGGGATTGGTTTAGTAAGGCATGAAGTGACCAGTTCAATTGGTTCAGAACAACACAGTGAGCAGAAGGGCCTGTTGAAGGACAAGTACAGCAAGCAGAGCAGGTAAACTGGATAAAGTGATTCTACTCAGAGAACAGACTGTGACGTCAGTGGATATATGTCGTCATCACAGTTCTCTCACCAAAGATACTTCACTGCTGGATAAAATGAAGTTTGTGATGTTTATAACCGATGTGGTGAATTGTACTGCTCAGACATCTCATCCTACTGAGGAAATTAAAATTATTGTGAAAACTGCAGAAAGGTATCTCGGTGTAACAGGTGTTTTGTGGGAAGCTTTAAATGAAGATTTGTTGGGTGGGGTATCTGTATCCCAGTCTACTTGTCAACATACATAATAAGATTAAAATATTGCAATGAAATGCGAGTACTCTGATTTACAATGGTCAAGACTTTAAGAAGTTCATTTCTGATTTTCAGTTTCTTCGGATGTTATATCTGTTCAGAAAACCAGCATATTTTAGTTTTTTTTTCCTGTGCAGGATTATATTGTCGTTAGGCTTGACAGGTTAGTTGGTAGAGGGGTGGTGTTGTCAGTTTTATAAGGAAAGGGGCAGGGTATAGAGTTGTGAATGGGAATAAAATGTATGACGAACTTGCAGTAGAAATTCTTGATTCCACAGGTATGTATGTAATTTTCTTTTGTGAAAATATTAACTTTTTGAATTGTATTTGGATCTTTAGCCATCCACTTTTCTCCTGGAAAATGGTTGTAGTAGTGCCCATTCTAAAACCTGGAGCTCCCCGTCTGATGCTCCTTGTTATAGGCCAATACCATTAACGTCTCATTTATGTAAACTTGTGGAATGTATGGTAATCGAGCGTTTGAATTATATTTTTGATAAAAGAGCTGATTTCATGTTTTATCAGAGGGGAATTCAGAAGGGTAGAAAACATTCGAATCAGTTTTGGGTTTGAAAGATCATATTAAGAAAGCACAGTTAAATAAAAATGTTTTAATAGCAATATTTTGTGATATTGAAAAGGCAAATGAAATTTATTGCAGGACGGACTTCTGATTAATTTTTGGAAATGCAATTGAGGGGGTTATTGTACAATTTTTTTCTGATTATTTTTATTTGGATGTCTTGTAAAGGTATGGGTGGGCAAGTAAGACATGGAATTTATTTTTATGTTTGGAAGATGATATTAGGAAAGCACAGTTAAATATAGATGTTGTAACAGCAGTATTTTTACTATTCAAAAGGCAAATGGTATTTATGGAAGGAAAGAATCTTTATGAAATTGTGGAAATACAAGTGGAGAGGCGATTATATAACTTTTTCTGCGTTGTTATAATTGGATGTCTGATGTCAGGTATGGGTGGGCAAGTTATATACGGGTTGTTATGAGATTGAGATTGGGATCCCACAAGGCAGTATTTATTATTTCATATTATAATTAGCAATATTTTTCTCTGAGGTAGGTGGTGGATTGTGTAAATCACTATATGCAGATGATAGAAGTTTATGGATTAGAGGTAGAAATTTCAATTTTACTGTATATAGGATGCATTCGCAATTAGTGAGGTCAAACAGTCGGCAAACAGATGGGACAAGTTATGTGTTTTACAGACAAGATTAATGGACCTGCACTTGAATTGAAATGATATGGTCGAACACCTTAAAAGGTGTCAGTGGTAAGATTTCCAGGCATGTGGATGGATAATAAGCCGACATGGAAGCACCGGACAAAAATAATTGATAAAATATGAAGGAACATTAAATATTCCCAGTTTTCTCTGTGGTTATTCTGGGGTATAACATGAAAATATTTGTTGACCAATTTCATTTGTTTAATTGAATCTGTTCTTGATTATGGTTGTGGTTTACCGATCAGCTTCATCTTCAACTTTATTTTGTTTGGTTGTGATACAAGCACAGGCTTTGAGATTGTGTTGTGGTGCAGTCATGTCTGTTTCAGCTTTACTGGTTGAAATTGTGGAGTTTGAATTTAATGTTAGCATACTGGATTAATTTAAGGGGAAAGAAATGTTCATGCTGTTCAAGGTGTGTTGGAGAACTGTTGGGAAATTCACAAGAAGAGTGTTTTTAGTTTTCGGTGCCTGGGTTCTTATCACGCTTGAAATATGTGTTTGTTGGGTTGTGCAAAATGTCCCGCAGTCCCGGGTTACATTCTCGGTAACCCCACCTTGTTTCTTTCAATGTCTTTATTTGATTATAGGATACAGGATTTAAAGAAGTCTAATAATTCTGTTATGCCTGAGAATTTGTTGGTTTAGGATATATTAAGGAAACTATTGAGATAGTATAACCATTTTTCCAGAAGGGTCAAAATATAATTTAACTGGGAATGTTGGTGTTGCTGTGTTATGCGTGAATTAAAGGTAACAATAAAGAAACGACCTACCATCCATTTATCAGGATTTCCAACAGAATCGCTTGCCATTATTTCATGCTTACAGTGGGTGAACGAAATTTGTCCACGTAAAGTTGTGATTTGTTCAGATTCCCTTTCAGTTTTCAAGAGTCTTAAAACAGGTCATACTCGCAGCAGGTCAGATTTACTGCTGGAAACTCATCAAACATTGTTTTATATTCAAAGGATTGGATTCGGGGTGTGCACTGATTTGGGGTGCATGAAGACACGGTGAGCAGTCGGGTCCTGAGGAGTCGGTGGACCAGAGGGATCTGGGAACACAGATTCATAATTACTTGAAAGTGGCGTCACAGGTAGATAGCGTCGAAATGAGAGCTTTTTGCAAGTTGGACTTCATAAATCAAAGTATTGAGTACAGGAGATGGGATGTTATGTTGAAGTTGTATAAGACGTTGGTGAGGCCTAATCTGGAGTATTGTGTGTAGTTTCCTTACCGGCCTGATGGAAAATTATGAACAACATTGAAAAAGTGCAGAGAAAATTTACAATACCTTTGCTGGGACTTGAGGACTCCAGCTTTAGAAAAAAGGTAAGGACTTTATTACCTTTAGTGTTGGAAAATGAAGGGGATTTTGCAGATTAATACAAAATTATGAGTGTTGTTGGTTGACCGGGTAAATGTAGGCAGGAGTTTTCCTCTGAGTTTGAGTGAGCTGGGAACTGGAGGTCGTAATTTAAGGGTGAAAGGTGAAATATTTATGAGGAACCTGAGTGGGATTTCCCTCACTCAGAGGGTGGTGAGGGTGTGGGAAGAGCTGTCAGTGGAAGTTATGGATTTCATTGCAGAGAAGTTTGGATCAGTACATGGACGGGAGGGGTATTGAGGGCCATGGTCCAGCTGCGGTTATGGGACTTGGCAGAATAACAATTCGGTACGGACTAAATAGGAAAAAGGGTTTGTTTGTTTGTTATAGTGCCCTCTGACTCCAATTAAAGTGTCGATGAAGGGGAATTGGTTGGGCCTGTTGTCGGGAAGCAAACGATGTGTTTTAAGGCTTTCCTGCTGGGGACAGAAGTGAATTGATACTGGACATCCATGGTCAAAGTGAGGAGATCAGAGCCGGGGATTTTAAAGTTGTTGAGGAGCAAACACACACACACACACACACACACACACACGCACACACACACACACACACACACACACACACACACACACACACACACACACACACACACACACACACACACACACACACACACACACACACACTCCCTCCCTCCATATTCCCATTGCCCTTCACCCCGCTTCCCAAAAATTGCTCTTTCTTCCTGTTTGCCTCAAACTCTCCCCACTCTCCTGCCCCCATTTTCACCCCTTCCCACTCTCTCCACCTCCTCTTCCCTGATCCCTCAGCGTCTCTTTCTCTCCATCTCTTGTCTCCCACTCCCTCATCCTTTCTCTTCCTGCCCTCACCTATTTTCCTCTCTCCCACACTCTCTCTTTCTCTCTCTTCTCTCTTCATCCGTTCCCTTCCCCAGTGCCACACTCTTTCCTCCACAAATTCCTCTCTACCCTACCCCCTCACTCCTCCCCTTCTTTCCCTTATTGTCTCTTTCTTCCTTTCTACCCAACACTTTGCCTGCCTCTCTCCTTCACCCCAATTCCTCCTTTACTGCAGCTCGTTTTCCCGGCCACCCTCCGGTCCCCACATCCCCCACCCCGCACTGTGATGACGTTTGACTCGCACAGTGAATTGTCTGATGTTGTATAATTCTTCGTTGTTTGGACATCGACAATGTTCTCTCGGGAAATGAAGGCTTGTGGTTTCCGGGAGAGGCCAGTTTGTTCCCTTTTTATGTGCTACAGAATAGGCAGGGGAGGGGAGTGTGGAGGAGAGAGAGAGAGAGGGACTAAATATATATATAGCCTCAATCTCTTTCTCTCTGTCCTCTCTTCATCAGTTCTCATCCCCACTGCCCCACTCTTTCCTCCACACATTCCTCCCTAACGACCCACTCCGTGCTTTTTTTCTCTCCCTTATAGTCTCTTTCTCCCGTTCTGCCGAACGCTTCGCCTGCCTCTCACCTTCTCCCCAATTCCCCCTTTTCTGTCGCCCGCTCTCCCCGTCCCAACATCCCCCACCCCGCACTGTGATGTTGGTTAACATGCACAGTGAATTATAGATGTTGTATAATTCTTCATAGTTTGTAAAGGAGCAATGTTCTCTCATAAGATGAAGGCTTGTGGTTTCCGGGAGAGGCCAGTTTGTTCCCTTTCTGTGCGCTACAGAATAGGCGGGGGAGGGGATGTGGAGTAGACGGGATAGCCGTGTGTTCTCAGTAGCTACGCCATCACGACAAAGACCGAGCGCCGTCTGCGAGCTGGTCTCTGACACAAACACACACTGACACACGAAAATACGGACAGACACATACGTGGACGCATATGAACACACAGAGATTCAGACATACAGAGATATTTTAAAATGAGTGCAGTTTGCATTTTGAACGTTTTAAGATGGAGACAGCTATTTTGTGAACTGTTTGAAGTGATTCTTTCTCTGGGATAATCTAGTGTGCTTGTGGGGATGTCAGCGGGTTTGGGGGTTCACATGGAAATGGGTCTGCACATTGATTTGCGGATGTTTCAGGGCAGGTTGGTGAATATGGATTTTGGAGTGTCGGTGAATTTGGTGGTGCACAGAGATCTAGGAGTATTTATGCCTGCGCAGAGATTTGGGGGTGCACACGGATTTGGGGAGTCCGTGGATTTCGGGGTGCAATCAATACCAAGGCTGATTCATTTATAGATACATTAAGAACAAATGCACTTCAAAATTTGAACTTCGTTCTTGCCATTAGATTTGAGGTGGAGATTTTGTGAAGTTTTTGAAATGATTCTTGCTCTGGGATAATCTAATGTGCATGTTAACAGGTTTGGGGTGCGCACGGATCTGGGTATGTGGGTGGATTTGGGAGTGTCGGCAGGTTTGGGGTGCGCACGGATCTGGGTATGTGGGTGGATTTGGGAGTGTCGACAGGTTTGGGGTGTGCACGGATCTGGGTATGTGGGTGGATTTGGGAGTGTCGGCAGGTTTGGGGTGCGCACGGATCTGGGTGTGTGGGTGGATTTGGGAGTGTCGGCAGGTTTGGGGTGCGCATGGATCTGGGTGTGTGGGTGGATTTGGGAGTGTCGGCAGGTTTGGGGTGCTTATGGATTTGGGGATGCACACTGATTGGGGGATTAACTCTGAGTTGGGAGTTTGTGTGCGGGGTTGCGGAACTGCACAGATTTGGGAGTGCACACAGATTTGCACAGATGGGAATCCCGGGTTTTGAAGTGTTTTGAATCTGGAGGTTGTTTCATTGATACACAGTTTAATAACAACTTCGACATCTGTTCTTGCTATATTTTGATGTTGGAGGCAGATATCTTGAGAACTGGTTGAAATGATTCTTGCTTTGGGATAATCTAATGTAGATGTGCAGGAGCCAGCGGGTTTGGAGTGCGCACAAATCGGGCTACGTTGAGAGATTTGTGCCTGTTCGTGCTGAGCACGGATTTGGTTTTGCACACAGATTTGAGGGTTGCACTGACTTAGAAATGTTTTGGAGAATATGGGGTGCACAGGGATTTGCGCAGACATAGGGGTTTGTCAGTGAATATGGGGGTGTTGGTGGATTTGCGGGCACCCACTGACACCGGGGTGAGGATGGTTTGGGGAGGAGCGTAGATTTAAGGGGATGTCATCTAGAATATGGGGACTATGCATGTGGACGTGTGTTTGAAATTTAAACTTTGTTCTTGCTACTTTTCAGGAGGAGGCAGCTGTTTTGTGAACACAGTTCTTAAATATTCTCTCTCTCTTCGGCTGTCACTCAGAAACCAGCTCCAGCCTCTGAAAGAGTTAAGGAAACAGGAGCTGGTAACAGGTGTGTCGGTTGCTTTGGGGTGCACACTGACTGGAGGGTTGAATGTGGGGTTTTTCGGTGAGTACAGATTTGTGGATGCACACCGATTTGCAGATATGTGAAGAGTGGGTGTGTTGGCGGATTCGGGGGTGAACACTGACTTGGGGGAACCGGTGGATTTCGAGGTGTTACAAAACTCATGGTTTTTCCCTTTATACAGACTTCAATAATAAATGCAATGTGAACTTTGACCTCTGTTTTGGGGTTTTTTTTAAAATGGAGACCGCCATTCCGTGAAATGATTCTTGCACTTAATGTGTATGTGGGGCTGTGTGCAGATTTGGAGCTGTGACGAGTCTCAAGGCAAATTTACACTGGCAGCATATTCAATTGATCCCAACCTTTGTTGAGACAGCTGACTCCCACAAATGGTCTAAATATTAACTCATTAATGTAATCACAATCTGTCACCATGGGGATTGCGCCGGTCAGACGTTATCAGGTGATGAGCCGGTGAAATATCCGGTCACCTCGGTGCTTCAGTTCATTAATAACGCCGTGTCCTGAGCACACGGCAGAGGCGGCCGCAGTGTCTCCGGCCCGGGCTCCAGCTCCTCTCATTCACCGCCTCATCTCCCAGGTGTTTCTAAGTTGAGGACATGTTCGGCACAGCAACTTCCTGCTTTGTGCCGGAGGTTTCTATGTTTATTCCCAGGCGGATTGTCCCATCGACCGGCAGCTCCTGGAGGTTACCACAGTGCGTGTGTGGGACGGGTCAAAGCACCGGTCTGGTAACTCGGTACATCATTGGATCTGTCAGATGGCAGTCAAAGAATTACTCCTGAATGCCGCTCGCCCATTGGTCTGCAAATATGCCCATCAGTTCCCATTCCCGCCCACCGAACTCGCAGCCCGATGTTGCCGGTAAGTGGCGGAGATCTAGTCGACACGTACAAACAAGCTGGAGGAACTCAGCAAGTCGGGAAGCAACATTTCGGTCCGAGACCCTTCGTCAGGCCACTTTGATGGCGACGGTCTTGCCGGATGCTGGTTGGCTAATCCATTGTCAATCACACCAGTCTCCGCCTTCTTCTTGAATAACTGGCTGACGTGAAGAACGAGGGCGGGGTTTGTATAAACAGCGGCGGACACTCCAATTTAAAGCCCGCAACCCGGCCACTAACTGGACTGGAATGTGGTGCAGAGAATTGGGACATAAAATCCTCACTGCTTCCTTTTTCAAATGAAACCTAAATTACCCCCCTACAGGCATATAGTTTGTACGTAACAAAACACAATAGCGTGAGTTAAATTAAAATTATTGCCATTTTTAAAATGAAAACTACATACCCAGAATGATGCTTCCCAACACGAACAAAGGAATACAGTAATTACGCATAGTGTGTCAAATTCCAAGTCGTGTCAATTCCTTACCTTCTTGTTTCATCCACAATCTTCCATAAACACAACAGGTATGTATTCTGTAAAGGTGTCTCCGTTGGTGCCCTTTATCCCACCAGTCTTGACATAATTCTTAACCCACCAACCCCTTAGCTTCTGATATGTTAGTTTTGATATTAACAGCTTTTGTAACTGTTAATCAAAAATCAACTAAAGGCATTGAGAAAAACAATGTGGGGTTACCAAGAACGCGACAGTGGGACATATTGCATAATCCAACGAACCCATATTCCCAGCGTGATTAGGACCCAGTCCCTGGACAACAAACTGTGTGAACTGACAGCCAGAATCTCTCACCAGCGGGAAACAAAAGAATATAACGTTTTGTGCTTTGCGGAGACCTGGTTGACGGAGGAGACATCGGACCACACCATCGAACCCTCTGGGTTCTCCCTGTTCCCTGTGGACAGGTGGAAACCCCTCACTGGGAAGAGTAAAGGAGGTGGGGTATGCTTCATGGTCAACAATGCTTGGTGCAACCCCCAGAATATGCATGTGCTCCAATCCTTTGTTGCCCAGGTGTGGAGCAGCTGTTTAGTCCCTACTGGCTGCCCAGGGCGTTCACTGTGTTATCATCACAGCAGTGTACATTCCGCCCCAGGCTGATACTGACCCGGCTCTCAAGGAACTGTACGAAACCCTCAACACGCTGAAGACTGCCCACCCAGAGGCTGCCTTCATTGTCGCCGTGACTTTAATCCAGCATCGCTGACTGAAGTCCCTCCGAAGTGTTGTCAGCACATCCATGTGAGCGCTCGGGGAGCTGGCACACTCGACCTTTCCATAACGCTTACAAAGTGCTCCTCCGACCACACTTCAACAATCAGATCACTCTCTGATCCGGCTTCTGCCGATGTACAGGCAAAAGCTGAAACAAGAGGCAGCCATAGGTGATCCGCCCACTGTTGGTCCGACCAATCGGTCTTCATGCTACAGGACTGCTTGGATGACATCAATTGGATTGTCTTCCATGATGAGGATGTGACCAATTTCACGATGGGGTCACGTGCTTCATCTGAAAGTGCATCGAGAATGTTCTTCTCCAGAAATCGGTGAATGTCGTTTCGTTATCGTTACCTATAATCTGGGCACAAAAACAGCCACACCAAATATCCCAGTGAAATTATATTTTGGTCCTTCTGTAAAATGGTTAACATATCACAATAAATTTTCTTAATATACCAATGAACTAACAGATTCTCAGACATAACAAAATCCTGAGACTTTATTAAATCGTGTACCCCAAAATCAATAAAGGCATTAAAAAAACAAGTTCGGGTTACCGGGAATGCCACAGTGGAACATATTGCATAATTCAACGAACCCGCATTCCCAGCGTTATAAGAACCCAAGCACCCAAAACTATAACACTCGTCTTGTGATGTTCCCAACAGTCCTCCGACACACCTCTAACAGGATGATCATTTCTTTGCTCCTTCAAATTAATCCAGTACGTTAAAATTAAATTCAATCTCCGCAAGATCAATCAGTAAACCAGAAACAGGAGACGACCTTACTGCACCACAACAGAATCTTAAAGCCTGTGCTTGTCTCACAGCCTAACATTTGAAAGTTGGAGATGAAGCTGATCCATGAGCCACAGAATCATGACAAGATCTAATGAAACAAATGTAAATGGTCAGCAGAGATTTTCATGTCGCTCCCGAAGAATATCCACAGAGACACCGAGAATATTTATTGCTCCTTTATATTTTTCAATTATTTTACTGATACGGTGCTTCCATGTCAGCTCATTGTGCATCCACCTGTCTGGAAATCTCACCACTGACACGTCTTCAAGAGTTTGATCATCTGATTTCAAATCAAGTGCAGGTCTATTAATCCTGTTTATAAAACACTCGACTTGTGTTTTTTGCCGCTGAAAGCTTAAGTCCCATCGATTTGCCAACGGATTAATTGCTAATGGCATCCCATTGACATTGAAATTGACATTTCTACCTCTAATCCATAAACCTCCATCATCTGCAAATAGTGATTTACCCACCCGTTAACTATCTCAGAGAAAATATTATTAATTATAATAATAAATAATAAATACAGCCTTGTGGGATCCCAATCTCTATCTCAGAAACCCGTGTATAACTTGCCCACCGGCACCTGCACAAGGCGAATAAAAAAAAAAATCTCATAAAACTTTACAGTCTTTAACTATGATCCAAAGGCCTGTGTAAAAGCTAAGGAACCGGCATATAAGTAGTGAAACAGGGATTTCAGCTCATCATTATATCCCAGTTATCTGCCTTCTCCAATTCAGCGTTTGGTCTATTGCCTTCTCTGCCTTGGTGATTCAAATTTTCAAAGAGATGGTCTTTAAATACCTGCCTGCAACATGTCCTCCGTCATTATGTCTGTCTGGAATCACAGAGTACCAATGAACAGCAAGTGTGATTCCTTCCAAATGGTCCATGCCCACTTGAATTCAGCCCATTTGCCTGCGAATAGCCCATAACCCTGTGATCAGCTACTATCCATTAGCCTGTAAAGATATCCTTTAAACCCTCTAGCTGAACTCAACCCGACCACTTTCTATAGTCGCTCCTTCCACATCCCCATCATTGTCTGTGGATAAAATGTCCCCTTTTAGTCTTTCTCCTCTTACGTAAAATCTATGTCCTTGAGTTTTACAACCGCCCCCTCGTGCTTGAAAAGGCGGTCTCCATTTATATTATCGATGCACCTCATGTTCCTTGTCTTCGTTAAGATCACCGCTCAAGGCTCAAGGCTCCAGGAGAACATTGTTCCCACCAATGCGGTCTCTCCTTGTACCTCAGCCCATCCCACACATTCTGATGAATCTACAGAACAATTAAACATCTTCTGTCGTGTGGAGCCAGGAGTATACACTTTTCAAGCTTTTCAAACAATTCATGTTTTAAGAAGTCCTTCCAAGAGTTCTGTTCAGTACTTTCCTAATAACGACAGGTATCCTACTGGATGCCTTCATTCTATTTACCTGTCTCAACACCTTTAGGTACCGCTGTACCTCTGCGTCATTGCTACGACTTTTGCAAGAAATTCAGAAGGCGCAGGATAGATATATCCCGGAGAAGAAGTATTTTAAAGGGAGGATGAGGCTAAGCAAAAGAAGGGGCATAGAATATAGCAACTATTTGTAGAAAGCTAGAGGAATGGAAAGCTTTTATAACTCAACAGTATCGACGTTCAGAAGTTCAAAGTACATTTATTATCAATGTATATATACTGCATACAACCCTGAGACTCGTCTCCATACCGGCAGCCACAAAACAAAGAAATCTCCTAGAACTTATTAAAGAAAGAAGACCGTCAAACACCCGATGTACAGAAAAAAGAAACAGATCCTGCAGACAACAAAAGTCAGCACATAACATATTGAACTGAAGTGCTCGATAGTGAGTCTAAAGCCACAGAACCAGTCATCACTGCAGCCGATTCAGGAGCCCGTTTATTGCAGACCAGCGCAGAGACAAGGAAACCCCGCAGTGCCGTGATCTGAACTTACCTGTCCTGTCCTCCAGCCCCAACACCCTGACATTTTCAGCCTGTCCTAGTACTTCAACCTCCTGAATCTCAGGTCATTCCACGCCTCTGCTTCTGGGCCCTGCCGGGTCATAACGCTTTCAGCCATCTCATTGCGGAATGCAAAGAAAACAAAGCAGTGAGGTCAGAAACGATGAATATCAGGGTAATCTAGGCAGTAACATAAAAGAAGAAACCAGAAATCCCCTTTTTCAGATATTCCTCACAAAGCGTACAAGAGAGGTAAAGTGGGTACCAGACAACTGTAAAATGATGCTGGAGAGGGAGCAGAGCAGAACAAAAAATAGCAGATCAAGTCAATGTTATTTTGCGTCGGTCTCCACCACGGTAGACAGCAGCAGAACGCCAGAACATCAGAATATCAGACAGTAGAAATGTGTGAGCTGCCTTTACTAATAAGAAGGTATTTGGGAAGCTGAAAGGTTTGAAGGTAGATAGGTCACCTGGCAGCAGAAGAGATTGTTGAGTTAATATCAGTGACTGATCCAGAGTCACCAAATTCTGGAATTGTTTCAGAAGACTGGAAAATGGCGGATGCCTCTCCAGTCTTTAAGGGGGGGGGGGGGAGGCAAAAGAAAGAAAATTATAGGTGAGTTAGCGTCACTCAGGTCAGTTAGGTTGGTAAGTGTTGGAGTCCATGATTAAAGACGTGATTTCAGGGTACTTGGAGGCACATGACAAAGTAGGCCGATTAGCACAGATTGTTTAAGGGAAATCGTGCCTGTAAGATCTGATCTGTTGGAATTCTTGCCTGGAAAATCATTTGAATTCTTTGAGGAAATAACAAGTAGGATAGAGAAAAAGAATACACTAACATGGATAGAAGATTGGCTGACTGGCTGCAGTTAAGGAGTAGTAATGAAGGTGGCCTTATCAGCTTCACTAAACGTGACGTGTTCTGTTTATAAAAAAAACTTTAATAATAAATTCAAACTTATCTTTGAGCTCTGTCCTGTTTTTTTAAAATACAGACAGCCATTTTGTGAACTGTTTGAAACGATTGTTGCGATAGGATCATCGAATCATGCGGGAGGGTCAGGGGGCTTGGGGTGCGCACGGATTGGGGGTGCAGACGGATTTGAGAATATGTGCTGAATTAGGGGTGTTTTAGAGAACATAGGATGTACAGGGATTTGGGGATGTGCTGTGCACAGAAATGGCTTTTTGCCAGTGAATGTTGAGGTGCAGGCGGATTCGGAGTGTTGGAAGATGTGGGGCACACACTGACTTGGGCGTGCACACGAGTTTTGGGGTACAGAGGAATTTGGGTTAACGTGCGGATCTGGGTGTGCAGAGATTTGGCAAAGTCTGCGGATTTGAAGGTGCACACGGATTTTGGAGCATCAGTGGTTTTGGAGCAATGTCATGGATTTAGGGGTGCGCACGTATTTCGGGGTTGTCATGATATGGAGGTGTGACAACTCTCGAAGTTGTATTAGTCATAGATACTTCAGTAATAAATGCAGTTTGGACTGAAATTGCTTCTTGCTGTTAACTCAGGTGGACGTAACCTTTCTCTGAACTATTTGAAATGATATTGAAATGAGACCCTTCGTGCTGACCCTTCGTTGACTGCTCCTTTCAACGGATGCTGCCCGACCTGTTGAGTTCTTCCAGCTATTTTGTACGTCAAGATTGTCTCATTTGTTCATGAAGGTATTTTCAATTTTGACCTCTGTTTTTTTTACTGCCTCAGAGAAACAGTAACACACACAATACACACACACACACACACACACACACACACACACACACACACACACACACACACACACACACACACACACACACACACACACACACACACACACACACACACACACACACACACTGTCTTCACCGTCTAGAGAACACGGAAAAGAAACATAGAAAACCGTACAGCACAACACAGGCACTTCGGCCCACAAAGCTGTGCTGAACATGTCCTTATCAAAGAAACTACCTAGGGTTGCACATAGTCCTCTATTCTTCTAAGCTCTCTGACCGAACCAGGAGAATCTTATGAGACCCGATCGTTTCCGCCTCCACCACCGTCGCCGGTAACCTGTTCCACTCTCTGTGTAAAACAACCTATCCCTGACCTATGCCTTCTTCCAAGCACCTTGAAACTGTGCCCTCTCGTGCTAGCCATTTCAGCCCAGGAAAAAGACTCTGAATATCCACACGATCAGTGCCTCTTATCCTCTTATACACCTCTATCAGGTCACCTCTCATCCTCTGTCGCTCCAAGGAGTAAAGGCCGAGTTCACTCAACCTACGCTCATAAGGAATGATGCCCAATCCAGGCAACATCCTTGTAAATCTCCTCTGCACCCTTTCTATGGTTTCCACATCCTTCCTGTAGGGAGGCGACCAGATCTGAGCACAGTACTCCAAGTGGGGTCTGATCAGGGTCCTGTATAGCTGCAACATTACCTCACGGTTCCAAAACTCAATCTCACGGATGATTAAGGTCAATGCACCACTTGCCTTCTTGACCACAGAGTCAACCTGCGGAGCAGCTTTGAGTGTCCTATGGATTCGGACGCCAAGATCCCGCTGATCCTCCACACTGTCAATAGTCTTACAATTAATACTATATCCGCCATCATATTTGACCTAATAAAATCTGGTTTGAACTCCATCTGCCACTGCCCAGCCCAGTTTTGCATCCTATCAATGTCCCGCTGTAACCTCTGACAGCCCTCCACACTATCCACAGCTCTTTGACACATACGGGATGAGATGATTAGAACACTCTCACCCCCTACCACTAGATTGCTGAGTTTGATGGCCATGCATTAGGGTTAGGGGTGGACCTGGACGAGCCCCCTGATGTTCTGCCTGTGACTGTCACTGAGGAAACTGGAGGGTTTCTTCAATATGAAAGTGTTTATTCATCACCACAGACAGATATTTTCTTGGGGACCCTCTCATTAGAGTGCGCCAAGCACAAACTACATCGAGAGTTTATATTCTTGAGGAGAATGCCAACAGTAGGTGATTCAGTACAATTTCACAAGCTACAATGTCACAATTTACTTCAATATTCAGTGCCTGACAAATGCTTCTGTCACAACCACGGATTCAGCAGCGCGGCAGGTTCGGCAATTGCGCTCGCGAATATGCACGTGGCAGCCAATTATTATTTCATTGTGATCGGATTTAACTACAATCGTCCCGTCGTAGTTTTTGTCCGGACCTGAACCTAGGAGACAGCAACACTTCCCTTTCCGCCTTGCTTGAGAAATTGGACTGTTGAGTCACCTGAATCTGAAGACTCGCGGTCTTCGTTTAATTCTCACTTGTTCTTTTCAGCCGCGGTGTCGGCTTCGTTTTCCATTTGAGAGTTTTAGTTCACGGCCTCTTTGGCCGAGCGTTTTTGTTTGCTTTTCCCTTTGACATTGTTGGCGTTAAAGTCTGTGCGCTGTCGAACTGCTTCAGTGTCTCTCGCTGCGCACTCTGGCCGTGTCCGCACCGCTGTGACAGGTTCCTTTGAAGTTCATATTTACAGTGGAAGCACAATTAATTGATAAGATACCTGTCACGTTCAGTCACCTTTGTTGGGACAAACTATCTCCTACCAATGGTCTAAATATTAAATCTTTAATTTAATCACATTCTGTCACCGCGGAGATTTCACGAGTCTGGCGTAAATAATTTGAAAATAATTAAAAAATCTTTATTTTTAAATCTGTTGAAATCTGTCCCTGTGGAGTCGCTAAATGGTTTTAAAAACCCCAGGCAAGTGCTGCCTCAACATGTCATTCCGAGAGATCACCTGTGGCACAGACGGATCATTGGACAGAGACAATGTCTGCAATTGTCCATAGGTACCTGAGTGTGCAGAAAATATTGTTCGTGTGGATTGCCGTCATTGGAGTTCCTGGTGAGTGAGCAGAGCAATTCATGTTCGGTATTTCTGAGTGTTTACTGGTGTGAAGTTGTTTATGATCATTTAACAAGCTTTTAACTTGATGATCATTGTGTACATCTCCGTCAGAGGTATCGATCCTGTCAGTTCCATATTCTGATATTTTATATTTAACGACAAGCGGAACTAAACCTCTGCCTCTCCTCTAACTCATGGGACCGACTCGAACGTTGTTCTTGCCTTTAACGGGACGTTGTACAGAGTTGCTCCAGTGCTGGGGACAAGCAGCTCTCCGGGAGGGTGTGACGGGGAGGATTTCAGTGGAGCCTTTTCCAGAGCAGTCCCACTGCTGGGCACAGGCAGCTCCATAGAAAGGTGTGACAGGGTGGGTTTAAATGGGAATTTGTCCAGATTTTTCCCAGTGCTGGGGGCAGCACCTTCCAGGGAAGTTGTACCTCGGAGGGTTTTACATCGTGAAGTTCCCAGTTCCTGAGTTATTGATCAGAGAGAACCCCTGGTCCTGTGTTTTACGTCTCGTTACGAAGTCTGTCACAGTCCGATCCTACTGTCTGTTGGTCAATGATTGGGTGTGATCACCTGAACCAGTGTTGACGGATCTGCTCACGTGTGATATCGAACTGAACTGCGCTGTAGAATTAATCCATTAACTCAGCCTCAGGTTACTAGCTTGTCTCTGCTTTCCCTCTGAGACCCGTCGGGAATCGGGGCCCCGCTTCGGCCAGACGAGGGATCTCGGACCGAAACTAGAGTTTGTTTAATTCCATGGAAACTGCCTGACCTGCTGAGTTCCTCCAGTATTTTATGTGCGTTGCTCCCTTCTGTATCGCTTTTCGGCCCCGTCAGATGCTGAGTTTCCAGAGGCCTGGTCAGTCACGGTTAAATCAGTGAAACCGGCTCCATCAGCGACTGGAATCGGGATCAGCACTGATTGTGTAGTTCGTGCAGTTCGTTTTTATCGCCGACGTTTGGCCACACAGCGACTTAACTCCACATTGAAGAGGGCAAGTTAGAGACAGTGTGACCCCTGTCTGATGTTGAATTAGCAACGGTTCACAGACTCTAGTACTCCTGATCTTCAGATGAAAACCGATCTGTTGTTAATTTCCGCAGAATGTGTTCAGTAATGTACAGTGTCTGTTCTTTCTCTCTCGCTCTCCAGTAAATTTACTGGCGATTGTGATCCTGTCCCGGGGAAAGTGCGGCCTCTCTACCTGCACCACTCGCTACCTGGTGGCCATGGCAGCGGCCGATCTGCTGACCGTTGTTACCGAGATCATTTTTTTTTAAATCAGTTGGTATTACTTCCGGTGGAGTTTTCTGAGCATCACCCCTGTGTGCAGTGTTACCGAGGTACTGAGGTTCGCAGCCACAGACTGTTCTGTCTGGTTCACCGTCACTTTCACCTTTGATCGGTTTGTCGCCATTTGCTGCCAGAAGCTGAAAACAAGATATTGCACCGGGAAAACTGCGGCTGTGGTTCTAACAACAACCGGTGTACTGTTCTGTCTGAGAAACGTTCCCCGATACTTCACGCTGGAACCCAGAGTGATAATCGACAATGTACCGTGGCTCTGTGATCTCGTGGACAATGTTTTCACTGACCCCGGGTGGGTGGTATATGACTGGCTCGATGCGGTTTTCATCCCGTTCCTCCCTTTCGCTGGGATCCTGCTGCTCAACGCTCTGACAGTCAGGCACATTTTAGTGGCCAGTCGGGTCCGTAAGGGGCTGAAGGGTCAGAGCAAGGTGGAGAACCGCAGTGACCCGGAGATGGAGAGCAGGAGGAGGTCTGTGATTTTACTCTTCACCCTCTCCGGCAGCTTCATCCTCCTGTGGATGACACAGTTTGTAAATGTGGTATATTATCAGGTATCTGGAAAAGGATTCAATTTCAATGGTTCAGAATGGATCTTTCACTACGTCGGGTCTTTGCTGAGCAATTTCAGCTGCTGCACGAACACATTTATTTACGCGGTTACTCAGTCGAAATTCAGGGAGCAGGTGATCAGCGCGGTGAAATATTCGGTCACCTCGGTGTTTCAGTTCATTAATAAAGCCGCGTCCTGAGCACAAGCCGGAGGCGGCTGCAGTGTTTCCAGTCCGGGTCCACCGCCTCACGTTCAGCCCCTATATCCCAGGTGTTATTCCCAGGTCCATTGTCCCATCGTCCGGCAGCTATGGGATATTAGCATAGCTTGTGTGTGGGGTGGGGCAAAGCGCAGTCCTGGAGGATCAGTATCTCATTGGACCGGGAAGTAGTCAGTCGAAGAACTGCTCCGGAAGGTGCAAACCCATTGGTCAGTGGATATTTGCATCTATTTCCATTCCCTTGGACCATCCTCGCAGTCCGACGTTCCACCATGTCGGCGGCGTATAGTACGATGCTAGTTGGCTATTCCAATACTATCACAGCAGTCTCCGCTCTCCCTTGAATGATTGGTTAATGTGAAGGAATAGGGCGGGATTTGAATAAACGACGGTCGACACTCCCACTTCAAGGCGCTGATGCCGCCACCATCTGGACTGGAGTGTGGTGCGGAGAATTGGGAAATAAAACCCTGGCCGCTTCTATTGTTTTTCCATTTGAAAGGTAAGTTACCCCAGAGTCCCAGAGATTGTACGGAATGAAACGCAATATTGTGAATTAAATTAAAGTCACTCCCATTACTTCAATAAGTTTTTAAATAAAAGCTAACTACCCCCGAAGATTGTAATGAAACCTCCATTTGATTTCTTTCTTTCTGATACGCTTCACACTGAATTAAAATGTATTCAACTGTTTCATAATGACAAAACGTACACGGCCCAGAATGTTGTTTACCAACACGACATGAGGTATGGTATTGTCAATTGGAAGACGAATCTTGTTTTAACCCCTTCTCCCATAAATCCAACACTTTTAAGTATTCTGTAATGGTGTCCCCCCTTGTGACCATTATCCCACTAGTCCCTTCATAAGCCTACAATTATTAACACTAAAACCCCCTTACCTGCTGATTTCCTAGGTGGAAGCTCTTTATCGAGAGTTGAACGTTTTACTGCTTTTATACCTGAACAGTCAACCCGCTCATTCCCCTCAACCCCTCTATGTGCAGAGAGCCTTGAGAATTAGACATATAAACCAATACTTTGAATAGGAATAATGATGAGTTATTTAATGAGTTTCTAATAATAAATCTCATCTATTACTGAAGTAACCTGTTTTAAGACTCATACCGAAAAGGAATCTGAACGAATTACTAATTTAAATTTGCTTCATCCACTCTAAGCCGAAAACAGATGGCAACCAGTTTTGCCGTATGTACTGATAAATGGTAGGTAAGTCATTTCTCCATCCTTTCCTGTAATTCAGTCAGAAAAAAAGGGCTCCGCCAACATTCCCAGTTAATTTATCTTTCGATCCGTCTGCAAAAATGGTTATAATGATTAACCTGTTTAATGATGAATGGTTCACATATCATAATAATGTTCCTGAATATACTGATGAGCTAACAGATTCTCAGACATGACAGCATCCTTAAACATTATTAAACTGTCCAACCCAAAATCAACTGAAGTCATTAGTAAAACAGGGCGGGGTTACCGAGAACGCGACAGTGGGACATATTGCATGAACCAACAAACCCATATTCCGAGCGTGATAAGAGCTCAGCCAGCCAACACTAAAAGCACTCTTCGTGACGTCACCACAGTCCACCAACACGCCTTTAACAGGATGATCTTTTCCTTGCCCCATCAAATTAATCCATGTTAACATCAAGTTCAGCCGCCGCAGTTGTCAGGGTGATTGTACAATTTCAAGCAGTGAGGCCTGATAGGGCACGAATCTACTGCACCACAACACAATTTCAAAGCCCGTGTTCTGAATCACACAGAAGCATTTTAAAGTCGAAGATGAAGCTGATCCATAATCAAGAACAGATCAAATTAAACAAATATAAATGATCAAAAAAGATGTTCGTGTAGCACCCCAAGAATACAGACATAGATACCTGAGAATATTTAATGCTGCTTTACATTTATCAATTATTTTACTGATATGGTGCTTCCGTGTCGGTTTATTATCCACCCACGACTATAAGTCTCAGCACGGACTCGTCTCCAAGAGTTTGATCATATAATTTCAGATCAATAGCAGGTCCATTAGTCCTGCTTGTAAAACACATAACTTGTGTTTAGCTTCTGAAAGCTATTTGCCTATTGTGTAAATATATTAATTGCTAAATGCAGCCTCCATACACTTAAATTCAAATGTGTACCTCTAATCCAGAAAGCTCCTTTAACTGTACATAGTAATTTAACTACGCATTCTCAGAGAAAACAGCATTAATCAAAATATTATACAATAAAGAGTTGCAAATACTGCCTTTTGGGATACCATTCTCGATCCCATAGAAACTAGAATGTATCTTTCCTACCTTTACTTGCAGAAACCGTCCAAATTAAAATAAACTCAGAAAAGATGATACAATCTCCCCTCCTGATGTCCATAATTTAATCAAAAGCCCTTCGTTCCGTAAATATCATCTGCCTTTTCAATATTAAAAACACTGCTATTACAACTTTATTTAACAGCACTTCAACAGTATCAGTATCGTCTTCAAGACATAAAACTCTACTTAATGTCATTCTACCCTTCCTAAACCCACACTGATGAAACGATACATCACCTCTCTCTTCCAAAATATAATGCTAGATTAACAAACGTCCCATAAGTTTACGTAAATGAGACGTTAACGATATAGGTCCATAACTAGAAGAATGGGGAGGGGTAGCTATATCGTTAACGTCTCATATATGTGCTTCAAATTAAACACTTTAATGCCCCTACACATTGAATGTATTAATTCTACTACAGATGCCACATACGTTCCATTCACATTCAAAAGTGGGACCTGTGCTGTCGGAGGGGGGAATCAGTGTTTCATCACCCTCCGTCTCTATCCAGTCTCCTTCGGATACGAGTCCTCCAGTCCAGGAAACAAAAGTCGTTAATCCTTACTGCTCCTTTCCAGGTTAATCACGTCCTTCCTGTGGCGGCGACCCGAGATGCAGACAGTACTCCGGCCGTGATTTCACCGGCATGGGACAGTACCGCAGGGGAACAGGCCGTTCCGCTCACTGTGCTGTTCTGATCCAATTGAACTATCGTTTCATGTTTTACTAATGTTGCAACACACATCTCCTTGAACCATTCTGAGACAGGTTTAACATTGCATAAGTGAATTGTTCTACAGTAGCAGTGTCAGGGAAAGGTAGAAAAGTACACGGAATTACAAACTAAATAAATAGTACAGAAACAAGGACTAATGAGGCCGTGTTCCTCTGTTCACCTTAAACGCTCGCCCTCTAGTGTTAGACATTTGCTCCTCAGGCTGTCTACGCTGTTTGTGCCTCTCATATTCCTATAAACCTCGGCCCGCCTCCCTCAACCTTTACCATTGCCGAGAAAATATCTCTAGATTGTCCAATCTCTCATTACCCTGCCGTGTCCTCGTAAACCTCTTCTAATCACCGTTCAAAACCTCCACATTTTCCCAACAGTGGAATGCAATACTGCAGAAGCTGTTCAACTAGAGATTTATAAAACTGTAAAATAACTACCTGATACTGGAACTGTGTGCTTCCACTACAAAAGACAAGGAGGCCTTACATCGCCTTGAACAACCCGCCATCGTGTGTACTCCATTTCCGGGAGTTATAAATTAAGATCCCAAGATCCATCTGTATACCCAGAGAACAATCTCATCCCATGGCACAAGACCCTCAAACTCTCCCACCACATACTGAATCTCTTATGCAGTTTTCCAGCGTAAAATATAATTTTGTATATAACTCTGACCAGAACTGAACGTCTTCCTTCCCTTTCAGAATTGACATTGGTCCTTAGGCCCAACTCTTCCATACCTACCTGGTGCCCACCTAAACTAATTCCACCTGCCGGCGTTTGACCCATCTCCTCCGGGACAGGAATTAGCTTGAATGTACGTCGCTGTCACATGGACACATGGGCTGAAGGGTCCTTTCCCTGCTGTAAGTGTCAATGACTAAACCTTTCCCGTCCTGTTCTTATCCACAATATCTTTTCAATTTGTATAAGTACAGGACAACTAAGGAGGTCGTGTTTAGTCAGTGAACGGGGGTTATTTCCGCACAGCCTGGCGGGGTTTAATTCAGATTATTCGGAGAGGCAGGGAATGAAATTACAGTGGACTTTACCAACATGATTGTGTTGTATCTAGCCACAATGAAGATACCCGGAGAGCGGCAATAAATGTTATTCTCTTATTTAAGAACTGGAATGGATAATACTGGAGTAATGTAGACTGGTGAGTCTCATGTCTGGGGTAGGCAAGTTACTGCAGAGGATTCTTAGCGATAGACTATAGACTTAGTGAAACCCACAACAATAAGCAGTTCCGATTATCGTTAAGAACCCTCTGGCACTTCCAATTGTCTGGCCTAGTTTTCATGTTTTCTGGCCAAGTCTCATCGACCTACACCAGGACCAGAACCTTTCATACCCCTCCCATCCATGTACCTATCCAAATGTCTGTTTAAATATACTTACTCAGTTCGCCCGGCATTACCTCGTGCCCCACCTCTCCAGCATCATTTTCCAGTGGTCCGGTACCCGCTCCCGCTTCTATTTTAAACATAGAACAGTATAGCTCAATACAGGCCCTTTGGCCCACAATTCTGTGCCGACCCTTAAACCTTGCCTCCCATATAACTCCTCACCTTAAATAACTCCATATACCTCTCTAGTAGGCTTTTAAATTTCACCAGTGTATCTGCCTCCACCACAGACTCAGGCAGTGCATTCTACGCACCAACCACCATCTGAGTAAAAAAAAACCTTTTTTCTAATATTCCCCTTGAACTTCCCATCGCTTACCTTAAAGCCATGTCCTCTTGTATTGAGCAGTGGTGCTCTGGGGAAGAGCTGCTGGTTGTCCACTGTATCTATTCCTCTCAATATCTTGTTAACTCTATCATGTCTCCTCTCATCCTCCTTCTCTTGCCCAGCTCCCTTAATCTCTGATCATAATCTATACTCTCAAAACCAGGCAGCATCCTGGCAAATCACCTCTGTACCCTTTCCAATGCTTCGACATCCTCCCTATAGTGAGGCGACCAGAACTGGACACAGTACTCCTGGTGTGGCCTAACCAGAGTTTTATAGAGCTGCATCATTACCCCATGACTCTTACACTCTCTAAGCTTTCTTCACTACGCTATCTACCTGTGAGGCAACTTTCAGGGATCTATGGACACCGTAATCACCTTATTGAGTACACAGGTTGTGATGTGAAGTTGAAGTTCTATAGGGCATTATGGAGGATACACGGTGTATTGTGCGCAGTTCTGGTCACCTATCAACAGGAAAATATCAGTGAGGTTGAAAATTGCAGCGAATCTTTATAATGATGCTCCCAAGGCTTGCGGATCTGAGTTTCACTGAAAGATTCAATCGGTCCAGTCACACCCAAACAGAGGCTTTTCACCCTCAGGGGCAAATGAAAGGTGTGAAGGTGGATCAATCACCTGGACCAGGTGGTGTACACTGCAGCCACTGAAAGAGGTGGCTGAAGAGACTGTGGAGGAATTAGTAATGGTATTTCAGGAATCAAGTGATTCTGGCATGTGTCAGAAGGAATGGAAAATTGGAAATATTCCTGCACTCTTCAGGAAGGGAAAGAATAAGAACAAAAGAAATTATAGGCCTGTTAGTCTGCCCGCAGTGGTTGGGGAGATGTTGGAGACGTGGGAATAAAGGGAACCATTTCTGGTTGGTGCCGATAAATAGTGGTGTTCCACAGGGTTTGTGTTGGGACCGATTCTTTTCAGGTTATATGTCAATGAGTTGGATGACAGAATTGATAGTTTTGTGGCCAAGTTTCCTGGATATTTGAAAGTTAAATGGAGAGGCAGATAGTTTTGAGGAAGTAAAGGGGCTACAGAAAGTGTCAGACAGATTAGAAGAATGGGGAAAGAGTGGCAGATGGAATATATTGTCAAAACTGTGTAGTCATTGTTAAAATAAATAGAAGGGTAGACTATTTACCTGATGGACAGAAAATTATAAAAAAAATATATGAGGCGCAATGAGACTTAGGAGTCCTTGTGCAAGATTCTATGAAGGTTAATTTGCAGGTTGAGTCGCTGGTCAGGAAGGCAAATACGGTGTTAACATTCACTTCGAGAGAACGAGAATATAAAACGATGGATGTAATATTGAAGCTTCTTAAAGCACTGGCGAGGCCTCACTTGGAGTATTCTGATCAGTTTTAGACCTCTTATCTTAGAAAGGGTGTGCTGACATTGGGGAGGGTTCACAAAAGGTTCGCATAAACGATTCGTGGATTGAAATCCTTGTCATATTAAGAGCCAATGTGGCTCTTCATTTGGTTTAAATCATCTGTAGAATCGTGTGATCTTGTGAACACGCACACACGCGCACACACACACACACACACACACACACACACACACACACACACACACACACACACACACACACACACACACACACACACACACACACACACACACACACACACACACACACACACACACACACACACACACATCTGCCTCCCCAGGTCACCACTCTGTTCTTTGTTAGTTCAATATTCGGTTGGTTTCAATGTGATTCCTTCCTCATTTTTCTAAACTTAACGAGTACAGGCCGAGAGTCATCAAACGCTCCTCATATGTTCATTCTTTTATTCCCCTTTCAACCTCCTCAAATGTATTGAGCAGTGTTACCAAATGTAACGTCTAAGAAACGAACCAGCAGCAATAGATTATACCTCGAGTCTGGTTTTGATGTTAAAACCATTATCTTTATTAGTAACTACTTGTAATATAGTAACTTAACCAAGATAAACAAAAGTTCACAATGTTGTGGTGTGTATGTGTAAATATAACTCCCAACTATTGAGCATGGGGGAATAAGGCTCAGAGTCTTGAGATGGTAAAGTAGGAAAGATCAGTCATCCACGGAATAAATGATGGGGAAGAGATATTTGCAATGGACGTTGTACTGGAGAGAGAAGGCAAGTACCAAGTATTCCACAGGTTCCACGCTGGGAAAACGAGATAACAGCCGCCGTAGATCTTGTCCGTCATCGTTCCAAATCCACATACGAATTATCACCGAAAACGACCTGTCACAGGAATACCGTCTTCCAGAGGTTACCACACAACATACCCAGGCAAGGGATAACATGTAAGTGGTCCCACAAGATATCCCAAAATCCACTACTGTGGATTATACGAAGTGACAATCACACATTCTGGAGCAAACCTGCCCCGGTAATTCGTAGTTCCAAGTCTTGCGAAGACTGCCAGAGTAGCTGTTTCTCTCTCTCTCTCTCTCTCTCTCTCTCTCTCTCTCTCTCTCTCTCTCTCTCTCTCTCTCTCTCTCTCTCTCTCTCTCTCTCTCTCTCTCTCTCTCTCTCTCTCTCTCTCTCTCTCTCCCTCCCTCCCCTCTCTCTCGCGCGCTCTCTCTCCCTCCTCCTCTCTCTCTCCCTCCCTCTCTCCTTCCCTCCCCCCCCTCTCTCTCTCTCTCTCCCTCCCTCTCTCCTTCCCTCCCTCCCTCCCTCCCTCTCTCCTTCCTCTCTCTCTCCTTCCCTCCCCTCTCTCTCTCTCCCTCCCCCGCTCTCCTTCCCTCCCTACCTCCCCTCTCTCTCTCCCTCCCTCCCTCTTTCCCTCCTTCCCTCCATCCCTCTCTCTCTCTCTCCTTCCCTCCCTCTCTCTCTCTCCTTTCCTCCCTCTCTCTCTCGCGCTCTCTCTGTCTCTCTCTCCCTCTCTCTCTCCTTCCCTCCCCTCCCTTTCTCTCTCTCGCCCTCTCTCTCTCTCTCTCTCTCTCTCTCTCTCTCTCTCTCTCTCTCTCTCCTCTCTCTCTCTCTCTCTCTGCGACTCTGTATTTTAATCTGCACACACCACGACAGCCTGTCACTGACGTCACTGTCCCGCCTCACTCAGGCGCTTAAAGAGACAGCGTACAGTAAACGAAACCTGCGGGTTGGTAACAGCAGAGACTCTCCGAGATCTCCCCTCTTCAGAATAAATCCCATGATATTGTGTATCCCTTACAAACAATGCAATGTTGTATAATTCCCACAATTACACAACATTTATTGTATTGTGATTCACACAGCTTGTTGTCCAGGGACTGGGTTCTAATCACGCTGGGAATATGGGTTCGTTGGATTATGCAATATGTCCCACTGTCGCGTTCTTTGTAACCCCACATTGTTTTTCTCAATGCCTTTAGTTGATTTAAGGATACACAATTCAATGGTCTAAGGATTCTGTTCTGGTTGAGAATCTTGATTCGTCAATATCTTGTGGAAAATTATTATGATATCAAAACCGAACAGGCATCTGAACTAATTACAACTTCACATGAACAGATTTCCACCACCCACTATAAGCCTAAATTGCGGGAAACAGATTCTACTATATATACTGATAAATGGTTGGTAAGTTGTTTCTTTATCATTACCTGTAATTCATGCACAAAAACAATCCCAGCTATGTTGTAATTTGTTCAGATGCCTGTTCGGTTTTGATGAGTCTTAAAACAGGTAATTCTCACAGTAGGACAGATGTACTGTTGGAAACTCATCAAACATTATTTCATACGCAGATTATTTGTTTATATTTCCACTTCTTATGGGTCCCTGCACACAGCGGTTCAGTTACAAAAACTGTTAAAATTTCAACTAGCATATCAGAAGCTAAGCGGTTGGTGGGTTAATAATTATATCGAGACTGGTGGGATAAAGGACATCAAATGAGACGCCTTTACAGAATACATACCTGTTGGGTTTATGGGAGATCGGGGGTAAAACAAGAAGGTAAGTAATCACGTTGACACGACTTAGAATTTGGCACACTATGCATCATTATTCCTTCGTTCGTGTTGGAAAACATTACTCTCTGTCGTTTAGTTTTCATTTAAAAGTTTTCTTAAGTAATGGCAGTAATTTTAATTTAATTC